>NC_056580.1:8222796-8232796 GCF_018340385.1 Cyprinus carpio
AACAGTAAAACAATAATCACACAAAAAATGAAGTGAAAGATTATTAAAAAAAATTATAAAAAAAAGGAAAAGAAAAAAAAAAAAGCTCAACATTAAAGCGGCAGTAAAAGATTATGCACACCAACACGCTTGAGGATTCGGTTTTTGTATGTTTGTGGTAGTCAGTTAATAAAAAGATTAAATAAGTTAATCATCAAAAGTTGGTATGTTAAGATCAAGCAGCGGCGCTTCTGCTTTCACCTTCAAAGGCTAAATAATTATTTCTGCAGGGATTTCAGTCTGACTAAAACAATATAAAATATGCACATTATATAGCCTATATAATGTTATTCAGTAATCACTTCAAATGCATCAATGCAATGATAATTCACCTCATTCATTACTGATAATTCAGTTATGGAAGACAAACTCAGTAGTATGTTGCAGCAGGTGCACATAACGAATTGAGCATGTTCACAATACACTGTTATCAGTTGTTAAACTGGTTACTTACAAATCAGACGTTCAAAAAACTTTTAACCTGGATCACCGCAAATTAAATGTCTATGCACGAGTCCGTTAGCTGTTGACTTGAAAACCGGTTGCACCGATTCTGTATTAAGTATGATAGGTGTCTTTACATTTAGCAATTCAAGTGTGCAAAAAAGTGGGCAGGTGAATGTGACTGCTCAAGAAACAAAGGGCCCACAGCAGATGAGACCTGTTGTGGGTGCAATGTCAGCTGAAGGTGGAGCTGAAGTAAGACGTGATTTTGTGAGCAAGCTGAAACTAAATTCACAGGTTTGAACATTCAGCACAGGTATCCTTGCTTTGTTAGATTGCCATCCAGAGCCATTTGTTGGATAATCTGGCTAGGAGATGCAGGAGGGAGCACTGGTGAATCAAAAGCTTCCCACTCTACAGCAATCCAGACAAATCACTTTTCTTTTTGAGTAAGAAAGTGAAGCGAAAGTGAAAGTGACGTTACATACAGCCAAGTATGGTGACTCATACTCAGAATTTGTGCTCTGCATTTAACCCATGCAAAGTGCACACACACAGCAGTGAACACACACACACACACACACACCAACACACACACACTGTGAACACACACACACCCGGAGCAGTGGGAAGCCATTTATGCTGAGATGCCCGGGGAGCAGTTGGGGGTTCAGTGTCTTGCTCAAGGGCACCTCAGTCGTGGTATTGCCGGCCCGAGACCCGTACCCACAACCTTACGGTTAGGAGTCAAACTCTCTAAACATTAGGCCACGACTTCCCCTAGAACATGCAGTAGATGTAACATTTGTGCAAATTAGCAGATAAAGTATCTTTAATATGAACACATGCTAAGAACAATGACCTACTGTTGCCTTGTGTCCAAATATGCTTACTAAATGAGTATGTACACTCTCATATAATTTTTAACCCTTTAGGTGAAAAAGTATCCTGGTGACCTTTTACTACTGCTGAGATTCTGTATCTGATGGACACTCTACTATCCCATGAGGCTACGGGAGAGGATTTGTGATTGGCAGTGAAGCGATACAACTGACAGCTGTACACTGTAAAAAAAAAAAAAAAAAAAAAAAAAAATCAAACGGTAAAAAAATGAAGTACCAATATCTGTTTTAAACCATTTTTAGGCTTAACAGACTTAACTTAAATTCACAATAAAAAAAAAAAACTTATTTCATTAATTGATGTAATGTTTATAAACCAGCATATTGAAGTACCAATATCTGTTTTAAACCATTGTAATAACAATAACAACAAAAAGAACTCATCAAAAACAAATCCACATGACCAAAAGCCTAGAAGTACCACAAACAACTATTCCAAAAGCAAAGAAAGCATATACTAATATATATATATATATATATATATATATATATATATAGAAGGCGCACAGTGTCATTCACACAAACACTAAACACCATCATGGTAACACACTGAATGGTGTGAATGATACTGAAATAATGCAATAAACATTAATTTAACAACTTTAGATGTAAGATAAAACCCCAATGTACACAGCTGATAAGAAAAAACTAAGAAGAAACAGTCATTTCAAAAAAAAAAAAAAAAAAAAAAAATATAAAGTGTCATGTAGGGAATTCTGAGAGTGTACAATTTACAGTTTTTCACTGTAAATTGTACAATGTCATTTCCAAAAAAAAAAAAAAAACAAAATTAAAAAAAAAAAAAAAAAACATAATTTTAACAGTATTTTACTGTAAATTACATTAAATGTAATTACAGTTATTCATTGTATATAGTATGGAAACTTACTGATAACCAATTAACAGGATTTTACTGTAGCATTTTCACAGTCTTTTACTGTTAAAATCACAATCATTTTTTACAGTGTAGGTCTCATGAATATGGCAGATGTAGTGCATTTGCATTTCATTCATGTTAAATACAACATACTTTTTTAATAGTAAGTGAGTTCCCTATGGAATTCTGTAGGGATGACATATTTTTGAAGGCCAAAATCTGGAAACAAGTGGCTACATGGGACTACAGGTTGTCAAGGACATTAAACATCATCATCACAGTGAACAGGAAAACTCATCCATCTACTAGTCCACTTTTACAGCCTTGCTGTGGTTTATAATTGCACTATTGCAAACTATTGTCAGGGAGATTTTTTTAAGGGGTCATGAACTAATACATCTAAATTGCCTTGATCATTTTGAGAAATAAGAGGTCATTTGTAGTATAAAAACATCCTTTAAGTTTCAGAACTCTGAACTTTGTTGTGGCTAAACACCACCTCCGCATAAGATCAACGCCTGACAGTACATCACTGCCTGTTTAGCCCCGCCCACTGACTCAGGTGCATAGTGGGTAAATAAGGGGAGAAGCAAATGCAGATCTACACAGAAACAAACGATAAAGTTGCTCCAAAAACAACAAGCTGCTGTGCAGTGCCAAATTGTGGAAAGTCAGTCCTTGCATTGCCTTCCTTCTGATCCCAACATTTGGAGAGAGTGGATGAACTTTATTTTTATTAAGTTCCAGACCCATCAGTAAGAACTTGGTCATTTGTTCACGTCATTTTACTGCGTATTTGTTTAAAAAACAAGGCACAATTCGACCAGGATTTTCAGAAAGATTGAAACTAAAAGACTTTATAGGATCTGCCAGTAATGTTGCACCACACAAGTGTGAGTAACTGTTTTTATAATGTGATCCCTATTTCTTTGTCTGTTATTACTGATCATTTGCTATGTACTGAGTATGTGTGCTTTTTTTAACCTAAATCACAGCAGTGTCCATCTATGAAAGATGTAGGTTGTCAAACATTCACAACTGTTGGCCAATCATAGCAGTGGGCGTTTACTTCTGAGTCTACAATCCGACACAACTATTCAAACAGAGTGTTACGATAAGGGGGATGAAAACAGGACAGAAAATAGACCATTACTTCTAAATTATGATGTTTTTTTTATGTAAATATCTTGATAACATTGTAAGTAGGGTTGCACGATATATTGAAATTATCAAAATATAGCAAATGTAAATATCACGAAATGCATATCGCAAACAGCGTGTGATATCTGAATCATTTTAATAATAGCCTAATTAAATCAAAACGTTGCAAAAGGTCAAAGTTTTAGTTCGATGCATATAGCTGATAATTGCTTGACATTAAAAAGAGTTAAGTGCAATAAGTTGCAGAAAACAACTCTTTGCCGTCTGGTCTTGCTGTCTGACTCACACCTGAAGCGCGCACACATGCGGCATCTCGCACAGCATCTCTTCAGTTCTGCTGCACACATGTTTGAACAGACACATACACATACACACAGAATTATGTCAATAGTACCCGTCTCGATAACCATTCTCGTAAACACAGTCAGTTATGTTTTAAATGAATGTAAACAGCTGAAAAAGAAATCGGATGTGTATCATTATACTGGATTCATGCAGTCGGATTTAAAGAGACAGTAGCCTATAAATACGTGCTGCTGAATATGTAAATAAATGTTAATCAAACAACAAAACAGCTATAACAAAGATGAATCTAAATTTAATTCATACAGTTAACACAATGCAGTGTTATTTAACACTTAATTATTAAATTTCTGAATATGAATACTACTGTTACTATCGTGTTTAAACTTTCTCAGACTATAGTTTTTGCTGTGGTATATGGAGAAGTACTTAAAGTGTATGGAAAGCAAAGTCACAATGATATAAAATTTGTGTAATTCATTTTTTGTTTATATATTCACATTGTTGTTAAAATTACATTTTCTGATTTGTGACATTACTTTTTATGTACAGCTAAAACACTGCTGGTCACTTTCAGAAGTTGTAGTGATTCTTTCTTTTCCAAGAAAGAATGTGAAACAAATTGGTTACATCATTTTCATTTTAAAATATTTTTAAAAAATAATTTAAACTGATTTTTTCACACTTTAAGCAATATCGTATCGCACATCTAATATCACATTTTTTAACAAGGTATAATTTTTTCTTTCAATATCGCACAGCCCTAATTGTAAGTGGACCTCAGAGAACAGTACAGTATAATAAAAGTATAATAAAAAAGGCTGTTCATGACCTCTTTAAATAAAGTGTTGTTAGAAGCTTAGTGATGGTTATGTTGACTGTGGTGTAATTCATTAATAGCCAACGTTTAGCCTTTAACTTCTGGTGAATATATTTGTGAAGATTATCTTGATGAACAAAATGTGTAAGACTCATAAACTATTGTTGTTCAAAGAGCTTATTTTCTGCAATAACCCAAAAGCCAGTGGACAAATCTGAAAGTGCTCTATATGACTCATAGGCACAATATATTCTTATTTTGTTTTCTGAAGCCATCATAAAGTTCACTGAAAATCTTGCCGCTCCCACGATCCTGACAGTTCACGAGATTTACTCATGAGATGATGTCCGATTCATGAGTAAATCACTCTACTGAGTCAAATCTCCCCAAGGAGATTTTGACATATACAAAGCGCAAAGTAGCCTATATTTGTCCGTGTTTCAGTCTGTCTCGAACTGCGCACACGGAAACAGCTTGAGGAACAGTGTCTCTTCTGTGGCTCAGGGCAAATTTAACTAATTTTTTTGTATCGAGCAAGGACGGCAGGAGACTGTATATGACAGTCACATTACATAATTTGACTGATTTGGATATTACGTAGAAAGTGCGACAGTGCACAGCATCAAGGAAAGGAACATTCATGTTTTCATAACCGATGGCCAAAATCAAAAATTTAACTAAAATTAAATAATTGTTGAGGGCAAGGGGCCCCTGGTGTTTCGGGGGCCCTACACAACATCCGTACTTTGCGTATAGGGAGGATCGGCTCTGGTGAAAAACAACTTAAATATCACTCAGTTGAAAGATTTCAGACTTACACAATCACTATTGACCACTTTATGGTGCCCGTTTTTGAGCTTCCTCATTCAGTAATGAAACAGATAGGCCACGATATTGCTTTTGTGTTACACCAAATAATTAAAGTCATACAGGATTGGAAACACATGAAGGTGGGTACATTTTCTTTTTGGACTGGAAAGAAAGTTCTGAAAGTTATAATAAGGTTTCATTCTACTTTTGACTCTACTGAATTTTTCATTGCATGTCTCCTTTATACATCACCAGCAATACCTAAATGAAACGGCCAATCTGAACACCAATGCTATGGCTTAGTATTCGTTTGTGCCCTTCCATTTAGTTTTCTTAGCCACTTTTTCTTTATGAATGCTCCTGTCCTCATAAATAAGATCAGTCAAGCATCATCATCACACTGATATTACAGTAATGCAGTAAGCTGGTGCCCTTCTGTTTTACTCGTTCTGCTTTTCAGCACTAAACAAGAAAAGTAATTTCTTTGCTTTTTTTTCCCCACTCAATTGCCTGTAGCATGCCCTGGGGGAGATGGGCTCAGGCGCACTCATACATCAGAGCTAAATATGCCCCATAAATAAACCCCTGAGCCACAATGTCAGTGATTCTACTGTTTCTGCACTTTTAAATACACACATTTTTCCTGTCTGAGAATGACATGTAGCATGAGGACGCTGACAGCTCAGTTACAATAACTCAAACGGCATGTTTCAGTATGATTACACCATTCACCGTATCCTAAATCAAGCAGTAATTAATAAAATGTGCTAACAGCATGACAGAAGAGAACAATTATCCCTCTCAAAACAAGAGGCAGTATTTGGAAGGAATCAGATTTACAGCAAATGCACACATGATTGCACACTTAAGTCAAACAACAAACACAGTATCTCAGATGTACGACTGGATCCAATGATCACTCTTAGTCAGGTATGAGCAATCAAGCGGTTGCGATTTGCTATATAAAATATATTGTTTTCCTTTTTTTTTTACTTTATGTGAGTGTACTGTATGTATGTGGATACAGCTGTGTTATATATCCAATCAAGCCTTTGAGATTTGCTATTTAGTGTATATTGCAATATGCATGACTTGAGATGAAGGCACATGGGAGAAGCCTGAAGATGTCATCAATCATTGCCAGACAGATCTACCTGTAAAAATGATCAATACTTTATCAGACAAGGGATTTCCATCTCCATTCTGCATATTGTTGGTCAGCCAATAGACAGAGGTTATATCCCAGCAGCCACTGTCAGCGCTGTCCCCAGTCATTTGTCATCATTTGTTTTTTTTTGTGCTTGCTTGTTCAGTTCAGCCTAATTTAAAGACTTACATGCATGGATTGACCCATGAGATCCCACTAAAGATATGCAGTTAGCCCATTAACCCATGTGTATGGTGGAGTATGCTAGGCTATATGTGTTCGAGCAGGTATAAGCAAGGCAATTATCTTTATTCCATGTTTAGGAGACATTAAAACATACATGTAAGAGACATGAACACATTAAGCCTGAATAATTCTCTGAAGCAAAAGGTTCTTTGTAACTGCAGAAGCTCTTTGATAACTGTTGCTCTTAAAGTATTTGCTGCATCACCATAGCTATATGGGGGAAAGTACATAGTGTACTTGAGTATTGGACAAACTAGCACATCAAACAATTGTGTCTGAACTTTACAGACCCTTTTGTCAAGCAAGAATTATGTTTGCTCTTAAACTAAAGAAATTTTGAATGTGATTTGAATGTGATTTTACATTTAGCATATAATTTAACATCTTTGCCTACAGCAGCTAGCTAAAACTGATTTAGCATCTAGCCTTACAACTCCTTTTCTACAACTTTTCCTCCAATTTGCAAGAGAAACATCACAAACGTGCGCAGCACAAGGGGCTGTGATCAATACTAGCCAAAAACCATGCAGGAACACATAGGATATTTTCACAATTGCATACTACAATACTATGTCTAAATGTCTTTCATTTATTTTCACAATTATTTTGTGGTATTATTGACGTTACATGACGTTTCAGCGGTCAGTTGGTAAAAGTCAGAGATGTGAGAAAATTCAGATTTTACAA
Source organism: Cyprinus carpio (assembly GCF_018340385.1). Lineage (NCBI taxonomy): Eukaryota > Metazoa > Chordata > Actinopteri > Cypriniformes > Cyprinidae > Cyprinus > Cyprinus carpio. The sequence goes on from NC_056580.1 coordinate 8,230,233, forward strand.
ATTATAATTATGATTTCTGGAAAGTTAACAATCCAGAATCTTGTGATAATTCCAACATGGCGTGAGCACGCCTTTACCACTGTTGCAGTACAGTACACTGCACAATATGCATAGAATACCTGGATGACAAAAATGTCAAATACACCGGAGCTGCATGAAATACATTATCCCACAATGCAATGCACTCAACTTGACCTTTTACTTCCACTGTGATGGATGAATTTGAAGTTATATCAGATGTGATCTCTTTCTTGATTAAATTTTTGATTAGAACAGCAAAAGTTTTTTTACACAAAATTAGAAAAATCTACATCTTACAGACGTATGTGTGCTATCTGATTTACACTTCATAAATCCACTGGAGGCACCTTTGGCAAAATGTTTTCAATGTAATACGATATGGAACACACTAATCCTATAATCTCATATACTATAAACATAAAAATATAACCTATAAAGTATAGCATATAAGGTAGTATGCAAATACAAAACAAAAGCCTCTGTCGTTTTATTAGCTACAAGGTCAAAGTTGAAGACTGAAGGTTAAGTAAAACTTGTCCATTTAGCCCTTTTAAACTATCAATGTAAATTCATGAGAGAGAAACAGCAAAGTCAGGCATGACAAGTTCATCATGGATGGGTAACATGTCCACAGTGTGTCCAGTCAGACAGTGCCGCTTCACCTGTAAATTATTAATTTATGTACCACATCAAGCTGATTCAGCACAGGACACCCTATATAAAATCCCACAGCATCACTCAACCTCAACACATCTCTATATACTGTAGCTTTCCTCACCCTGCTTCATGCTGGGCTGCTCAAATGGCCAGGAAGCTTCCTGTTTCTAAAATACATCAATGTATTTCTTTTTGGCCTTTTTCATGAATGGTCACAGACCCCAGATCACATTCACAGAGACCCCCCTACCACCCCCACCCCCAGGGGGCGTAAACACTAAAAATTATAGATATATTTGCAACTGTGGTCTCGCAAGCCAAGAGGACTACTCCATTGAGAGCAAACCTACCAGCAGTTAAAGGGCAGAAAGTTATTGAGATGAAATAATAATAATAATAATAATAAACTGTATGTGTGTGAATGCCAGACTGAGAGAGAGAGAGAGAGAGAGAGAGAGAGAGAGAGAGAGAGAGAGAGAGAGAGAGAGATGGGGTGGGTCATTGCAAGTGATTACTGAGGTCTGCAGTGACTTTGCAGGCAGTGACTTTGCAGATGGCCCTACTAAACACGCTCTGCAGTGACTTTGCAGATGGCCCTTCTCAACACGCAACGCTGTCATGCGTGCCTACTGTGCTGGAGCGAGGAGACGCAGAGATGAAGAAGATTCCAATAATAATAGAACTTTAATGAACAAAATATCAGGAAAGCACATGTAGCACTGGGGTGAGACAACCAATTCCAGACCAGGGAAATTCATTAACACAGGGTTTATATAATCAGAACGAAACAGGGAAATCAATGGGACACAGCTGGAATCAAATAAACACATTCAGGGCAGGAACAGGAATACCAAATAAGGACATAGAGGCAGAAAACCTGGGCAGGGAAGGCACAATGGGGAAGAATAAAAAAAAAGATACGGGAACACAGGACTGACATTTACTCCCTCCTCCCTGGGGGGAAGTCGTGGCCTAATGGTTAGCGAGTTTGACTCCTAACCCTAATGTTGGGGCCAGCAATACCACGACTGAGGTGCCCTTGAGCAAGGCACCGAGACACCAACTACTCCCCGAGCGCCTTAGCATAAATGGCTGCCCACTGCTCCGGGTGTGTGTTCATGGTGTGTGTGTGTGTTCACTACTGTGTGTGTGCACTTTGGATGGGTTAAATGCAGAGAACAAATTCTGAGTATGGGTCACCATACTTGGCTGTATGTCATGTCACTCACACTCCTGGAAGGCAAGTCCCGCGCCCTACAACATGGAGGGAAGGCTGGCACTCTGGAGGCCTCTAGGAGCAGGGTTCCAGGAAACCCAGGGACTCGGATGGCCATGGTAGGTCCAGGGACTTGGGAGCAAAGAGCTCTGGCGGCCATGGTGGATCCAGGGACTCGGATGGCCATGGTAGGTCCAGGGACTTGGGAGCCCTTGGTGGATCAGGGGGCTCCGGAAGCCATGGTGGAGCAGACAGTTCAGGAGGCCAAGGCGGAGCAGACCGTTCAGGAGGCCATGGTGGATTAGGGGGATCAGGAGGCCATGGCAGAGCAATCCCCGCCCCCGGCCTATTCAGCTGGAGCCCTATAACAACCCCCCCCCAAAAAAAAAAAAAAATACTTGGGCAAGATTACGGGCCCCCGAGACCCTGCAGTGGGCCAGAGATAGGAACCACAGCCCTTCATGGGCTAAACACAGGAACATGAGCCCTCCGTGGGCTAAATTCAGGAACAGGAACCCTCTATGGGCTAAACTCGGGAACAGGAGCCCTCCTTGGGCTGAACTCGGGGACAGGAGCCCTCAATGGGCTAGACTCGGGTACAGGAGCCCTCACTTGGCTAGACTTGGTGACAGGAGCCCTCACTGGACTGGATTCAGGGGCAGGAGCAAAC
>NC_056580.1:8237796-8397796 GCF_018340385.1 Cyprinus carpio
AATGTCAACATGTCTAATCGCTGTAATACTGAATAATAATTTAGTAATAACAGTAGTTCTAAAAAGATGCATCTTTTAGAACTACTGTTATTACTACATCATTATTCATTATTTCAGGGTATATGGATTCCACCAAGCATGCAAGAGAAAGAGAAAGAGAAAGAGAAAGAGAGAAAGATGAAGAGAAAGAGAAAGAGAAAGAAAAAGAGAAAGAGAAAAAGAAAAAGAAAAAAGAAAGAAACAGAAAAAAACAAAACTGAAAACAAAATGTGTTGCCGTTTAGAGTCTGCTAGCTAGACTAGCTTTATAGCTAGCAATATATCTAATTGCAACAAAACAAAACAAAGGGTGTGTCTCAATCATCTCCTTAGTTCAGTAGTCAGGGTAATCATAGATATGTATATGTAGATACCTCATTAGTGAAGTTTATCCCGTTGCTTCTGGAATTTAAATCCCAGCATTTTTTTTTTTTTACAACCATAGGCTGTGCAGGATTGTGGCATCTTCAAATATTCATTGATTATTATGGTGAATGACATCAAGTTGACAGTTGCAAGATGGCAGACACGTCTAGGTACTTGGAGCTGTTGAATGAGGCATCTACCTATACATGTCCGTGGGGGCACTGATCAGGGAGTCGGCCATTTTAAGGGCTGTCTCAATCGCAAAATCCTTCCAATGCACTGGAACATTCGCTCCCTAAAAAATCCCACAATGCACTGCAAAAACTATGCTCCCTTACCAGAAATTACTTTACGTTTCTGAAAGCCTATACCATAAAACACACGAGGCAACTCGATAAATATGATGACACTTAATAGAAGATTTGAAAAGACAAACTTTTTTTTTTTCTTCAGCATAAACACATTGCTAGACAGGTAGTGAATACATCTACAGTAACATTTATAATTAATATTCGGCTAAAATGTTGTAAGGGTATGTAACAGAACAATGTGTTTAAAGAAAAACATATACTGATCCAAAATGTTCCTGTTTAGAGTCTGCTAGCTAGACTAGGTATCTAGCTAACAATGTATCTGATTTCTTTAAAAAAATAATAATAAAAAAATAAAAAATAAACAGATGTTCAGATTTAGAGTCTGCAAGATAAACTAGCTATCTAGATAATAATGTTGTATCAGCTTGCCGGATAACCTAAAAAAGAATAAAAAATACCCTGATATATACCTCAGATCTCTATTCACAAACTTGGACAGTACTTTGAGCTTGTCACTTGTAAGATTGTCTTAGTTATGCAGGATACATGCAAATTAGAACTTAGAAGGTATCAGAATAATTTGAGACAGCCTTTGCATTAGAAACATGCCCAAAAGCTGTCTAGGTAAGCAGCTTAGTAGGTTTAAAGCAGAGGAAACATGAGCAGCTGACGATGAGGTCATCACAGTGAGACACGGCTGAACAGCAGCGGCTGTGGTAGTTCTAAGGTGCTTAGAGGTTATCAATAAGAGCTCTCATGTGATAGACAGACAATCATTTGAAATGCACACCATCCAAAGCTAATCAACAATGTAATCCTGTTCTGTAGGCAGGCATGTGTGCCTGCACGTGTTTGTGTGTATTTAAGAAAGTAACTGAGTGGTTGTGAGTTAATGATGGAGTCACTGAGAGGCTTAATTGTCTGTGTAATCCTTTATGTTGTACACATCATTGACACTTTGTTCTTTAAGGCTGCTTAAAGATGGTTGAAATGCTGTATTCTCTCTTGCTTCCTAAGCCTTTCTGACTTTTAAATGCCAGACCTTTTGCGAATAAAGGTCATGTGCTGAAAAATGTTAAGCATATCATGTTTTATGATCACAGGAACCTGACGGATCTCTGTTCAATTAGTGTCCCCTTTTTGATGATGTCACTGGTTACCACAATGCAACTCTGTCTCAGAGTCAGGAAAAATCAAGGTCAGGCTTTTACAACTTGGCTGAGAGAACCCAAGAATACCAATATGACTGCCAGGCGACCTCATTAAAACAATCAAAAACCTTGTAATTCCAAAGAGTTTTTTATGTTAATCTTTTGGTGTTCAGAAAGGGGTCTACCAACACAAAATATATTGAAAAGGGGCAGCAACAATAAAGTTATGCCTTCTTTCTTTGCATGTTTAAACGAGGCGTTTTAGGAGGGCGTGGACCAGTCTAAACTTTTATAAAGAATATCTCTTTGGGTTTGAGACTTTAGTCTTTGCAACTTTAGGGCTCTTATCTATTCTCGAACAGCTTGTAGCACTCCAAAGAGAAAGGAAAACTTGAAATCGCATCGTTTGACCCCTTTAACCAAAAGCCTTATGAAATTGCCCAAAATATTTGAATTTTCTAAATGATGGGCGTCCCAAATCTGTGGAAATCTGTGGAGCTTTCTGCAAGCTCTGCACAAACAGATGAGTTTGTTCATGAGCAAAGAAGTGATGATCACAAGCCACATGGCATCACTGTGAGCCCTGTTAGTGCTGACATGTTTGTTGTAACAGAATGAATCTAGAATAACAGCAGAGGTTCAGATGTGACTCTTTTGCTCAAGGCCTCCATTATCCCTGGGCCAATGTCAAAGAGTTCTGCACTACAAAATGTTTGTTTTTGTTTGTGTGAGTTAGAACTGCACACACCAGAGGCATCAAGCAACTTTTCTAAAATGTAATAAAATTGTATGAAAAAATAAATAAATAAAATAGACCTAGCATCTAAATTTGACTAATGATCACCATGCACCTTCTTTTTATGGGAAAGACATGCAAATGGGTTTGTTAAGTGAGTTTTACACAATTCTGACTTTTTCCTCTGAATCTTTAGAGTTTCTCTCGCAATTTTTTTTCTTTTTCTTTTTTTTTTTCTCACCACAGAATTAAAAATAAAATAAAAAGGTAATTGCAACTTTTTATCTCACAATTCTGATTTTTTTTTTCTCACAATTGACAGTTACCATCTCAAAATTCTGAGTTTATATCTTGCAAATGCAAGTTACTATCTCTACATCTTGCAATTCAGAAAAAGTCAGAATCTGAGATAATTGTGAAAAAAAAAAGTCTTGTTATAAAAAGTCGCAGTTACCAAGCATCCACATATAATTTATTTTGCTATTATAGGGTGAGTTACATTTTATTATTTGCATTTAGGATTTTTTTTTCATGATCCTGTCAGACTTGCAACCTATTTTTGATTCACAACCCACCAGAACACTCTGTGTTATATGGACTGATTCCTTGATTCCAAAATGGATATGTGTTTGTGTTCATACATCTTCACACATTACATTATGCATGTAGGACTGCATCTATAGCATAAGCAATTTTCACTGTTTCTTATAGTTCTCTCATATCTGCCCATGTATATGTGTGTGTTTATGAATTGATAAACATGCAGATTACCCACTTGAGTGCTTGCGAATATGTGTGTGCGTTTGTGTGCACATACAGAAGATTGAAAGGGGGAGTGGGTGTGTGTGTAAGTGTGTGTGCACAACCCTCATCGTAACTCATTCATGCTTTCTTGGTGAGTGACACATTGGGGCTGCCTTCGGTTGCTAAGCACTCTCTCTCCGGTTCCACCTCAGCACCCTGCTGCGCTCTTTCCTGCTGAGCCCAGCTCACTCACTCCCTGCTGCAGACCCCACCATGCTGCAAATCACCCAGTAAATGTCTGCTTGAACCAATAAATGTCCATCATCTGTCCCCGCACAAAAAAAACTACATTTCCCAAGCTGAGCTGTAGTGAGATGAAACAGAGCTCAATGTCCTTCACAGAGGTCAGGAATCCCTGCTGCAGTGGACAAGGAATTCAACAGTCGCGTGATGAAATCACATGATCCACAGCATCTTCTATTTCATTATTAGTTAAAAATGGGGTAGGCCGATGAAAATAATAGTGTAATAGGAAAACATATTATTTAAAATATTTTCTTTGATGTTCTACAGAAGAATGTACTTCTGACTTACTTTAAGTCATGACATGTCAAAGATATGAGGGTGAGTAAATCATTGCAGAATTTTTTTTTTTTTACTACGTTCACAGTGCGTTTCCCTCAGAACGTTCCTCAGCCAATCATAATCAAACAATAAACAACCACTAAACGTACCCGTAGTGTAAATATATATATATATATATATATATATATATATATATATATATATTAGTGTTGGGCAACGATTTTTTATTATTATTTTTTATCACGATTAATCGCATTATTGTCTGCGATTAATCACAGTTAATCACATTGTTATGCACAAAACATAATGCATTCAAAAGTAGTGTGTTGTGCACTTTTTTCATTCAAAATTAGGCCTACTGGTATATGAAAAAAAGTGTAATAACATTTGGTTTGCAAACATTTTAAGTGAAAGTGACGTGGCATTCAGCCAAGTATGGTGACCCATACTCGGAATTTGTGCTCTGCATTTAACCCATCCAAAGTGCACACACACAAAGTGAACACACACACATCGTGAACACACACCCGGAGCAGTGGGCAGCCATTTATGCTGCGGCGCCCAGGGAGCAGTTGGGGGTTCAGTGCCTTGCTCAAGGGCACCTCAGTCATGGTATTGAGGGTGGAGAGAGTGCTGTACACTCCCCCCACCTACAATTCCTGCCGGCCTTTGGAATACGAGTCTGACTCTCTAACCATTAGGCCACGACTTTCCAAATCTATTAACAAATAAGGTGCTTTTTTTCAGCAGTGTTCCTTTTACATAGTAGCAGTTAAAATATTTATTGTAGCCTAAATCTGAACTTATAACATTAATATAACTTATAACATTAATTAAATATAAAACAAGCTATTTGTCACTGCCAGGACAATAAAAATTTTATTGAAAATATTTTATATTTTGTTATAGAAAAACAAGTTATGCTCAGAGTCCAGAGCCTCGATCAAAACATTATAACAGGAACCTTCCTATTAGAGACCTGCGCGATCGCGGGACCCATCGTAGCAGAGTGCGGCGCGGGATAACACTTGTGTGGGTAGAGATTTGTGTGTGCGGGATGCAGGAGAATAATTAGTGTGTGCTCACACTAGGCAATCTTTACCGTGCCAGAGCATGTTTGACCCCCAAAGCCTGGTTCGTTTGACTAGTGTGATCGTTCTGTTTAGCAGTCCCTGGCTTGGTTGAAAGAGGTGGACAAGAGCACGGTTCAGGTTTGTGGAGGTTGTGACTCGTGCTGTAGCCAAGTTAAACATCGACTGGCCAGCCAAGGAGCAGGAAGTTTGTCCCACAATAAATTAGATGAACGGTTCTTGTGTGCTGGTTCTCTCCCCGTCTTCAGCATCATCCCTGAAGCCCCTGAAGCTTCCCACCAGGCCAATTAGACTGACATCTGGTCTGGTAGGGAAAGCTTATTTGGCGACAGGTAAGGCTGGCGCATGTCTGCACACTATGGCGATGTTGCAGGCATACCAGTCTAACCTGCTCAAGGATCTGGATGAGAAGGAGGAAGCCAGCGTGGTTGCTGTACTGCGTCAGGCCATTGATTTGTCCCTCAGGGCAACAAAGGAAATGGCCAGAGCCATCAGCAGTTCAATGGCGTTGGGGGCTCGTTGTCATTGCATAACGCTAATGACAGACATCTCCCTCATGGACTGGGGAGTGGTCATGAGTGGCTTCTCTGGCAAGTGTCTGTGGGAAGGCCATCATCTCACGTGACACATGAATTGCCTGGAGATGCTGGCTGTGTTTCGTGCACTGAAACACTTCCTTCGGAACCTGAAGGGTCATCGTGTGCTTGTCCACACAGACAACACATCGGTGGTCTCCTATACAGACTGACGCACCAGATCCTCCTGTGGGCTCAGGGAAAACTCCTCTCTCTCAGAGCAGTTTACATCCCTGGGCACCTGAATCAGGGAGCAGACATCCTGTCGAGACAGGGGCTGAGGCCCGGGAAATGGAGGCTCCACTCCTAGGTGGTGGAGCTCCTTTGGAGGGAGTTTGGCCTGGAGGAAGTGGATCTTTTTTAATCGCTGGAAAATATACACTGTCTGCTCTGGTTCTCCTTCACACATCCAATTCCGCTTGGGCTGGACGCCATGCTGCAGACATGGCAGAGGCTTCATCTGTATGCTTTTCCACTGATCGCTCTGCTCCCGGTAGTTCTGGAGAGACTATACTGGGATGGGGTCAGTCTTCTGTTAGTAGCCCCATTCTGGCTTGCCATGAGGAAACAGTATACCTTGAAGTGGAGACTTTTCACCTCTTGGTGTGGACAGCGACTGCAAGACCCAGTCAACTGCCCAGTTGATACAGTTCTGAAGTTTCTGCAGAAGCGTTTCTCCACAGGGACCTCCACTATGAAGCTATATGTGGCGGCCAAATCTGTTTGCCACGTCCTTCTGGATGGTCAGTCATTGGGAAGACACCGACTTGTCACTCATTTCCTTTGTGGCATCCTGAGGCTGAGGCCAGTACAGTGCACTAAGGTGCCTTCATGGGACCTAGCAGTGGTTCTGGAGGGCTTGTGTAATGCCCACTTCAAACCCATTGAGAAGGTATCAGACAAGTTCCTCACTCAGACAGTGAATCACTCAGACACTAAGACAAGACAGTCTTCCTCCTCACTATTTCCTCCCTCAAAAGGATAGGGGATCTTCAGGCACTTTCAGTTTCATGCCTAGTGTTTGCCCCGGGCATGGTTAGAGCGTTCCTTTATCCTTTTCCCTAAAGTGCCCACTTCTACACCAGGACCCACAGTACTCCAAGCCTTCTGTCCTCCTCCCTTCCAGGAAGCCAGCCAAGAAAAGCTTAATCTGCTCTGCCCAGTGCGAGCACTGGACGCTTACGTCCACAGAGCTGCCCTGTGACGTAAGGCAGATCAGCTTGTTTGCTTTGGTCCAGCTAAGAAAGGATGTCTGGTGACCAATCAGACTCTAAGAAGGTGGGTGGTTGGGTGCATTTCATTGGCCTACAATCCTTTGACCTCCCATCACCTATGGGGGTCAGAGCACACTCGACCAGGAGTATGGCGGCCTCCAATGCCTTCTTATTGGGCATGCCATGCAGAACATTTGTGCTGCAGTGGGCTGGTCCTCTCCACACACATTTGTCCGCTTCTACAACCTGGACCTGGCTTCTACCCCAGGGTCCAAAGTTATCTTGTCTTGATATGCACTGCAGATATACACCAGACAGGGACTTGTTAGTATGGCGTAGTGGGTATTCTAGTTCCCAAAGCATTTTGAAGCAGTTCGAGTTCCTGAATGGGAACATCCCTAGGTTACTATGTAACCATGGTTCCCTGAGGGAATGAGACACTGCATCTCCTTGCCATACTCCCTGCATTCCTGCATCCCTGCAGGCACTCACTTCATCAGAAGCTAACATGTGCTTTGCCGGATGCACTTTTATGAGTCCTGGTTGCTCACATCACCCCTCTCGTGACATCTCGCTTCTCTATTGGATTGATTCCACACATGCTTCAGAAAGTGGTCACACAGAGGCGTTCCCAAAGCGTTTTGATGCAGCGTTTCATTCCATTAGGGAACCATGGTTACATACGTAACCTAGGGACAAGATATATATATATAAATACAGTATATATATATATTGTGACACGTGTCCCGAGCCCTCATCACCGTCGCCCTGGAAACCAACGAGAAACACCTGCACCCACTCAGCACGGGCTGGCCGGCCACAGCTGAGGCTGATCAAGAGACAGCTACAAAAGCCGCCGTGTCACACACACTGGTGAGACATGTCTCCAGAAGACTCCATGATAACGGATACTCTTCCTTTCTTCCAGAGAGCAGTGTGTGACCGGCCAGCCCCAGCGTGTGAGCACAGCACGGACACCCAGCACTCGAAAGCATGGAGTACAGATGGCGGAGCACCGAGCACCAGCGCACCTCACCTGGACATGTTGGCACAAGTGTCACCTTCAATAAATCAAACCACCGAGCACATTACTGAACTCCACTTATAGTGTGATTCTTCACCCCGTTACAATAAATATATATATACTATATATACTAAATACTACTATATATATATATATATATATATATATATATATATATATATATATATATATATATAGTATTTAGTATATATTATGTGTCAGTATACGTGTCAGTATATACATGACAACTTGAAAACTTAAAATAAATACTATTATAGCAAAATAACACTGGGCAGAGAGCAAAAATATTTACAAATGCTTAATATATTTTGCGTACAATAGTAACACTTCCATGAAAGCAATCAGGTTGTCCAGACTGTACTATATGTTTTACTTAAACTGATAGTTCACCTGCAGTTGCTGGTCCCCATTGACTTCCATCGTGTTTTGTTGTTGTTGTTTTTCATACTAAGAAAGTCAATGTGGACCAGTAACTGAAGGTGAACTATCCCTTTGAACACTTAAATTTAACCAACCCTTTAATTTAGTAAAATATAATATATCTAATAATACTATTATCTTTATCCTCCCTCCTCTCTTTCTGTCGTTGTGTCCAGTAAAACACTCATGAAAGGTGCTTTACAGTAACTGAGTGGGAAGACAGAGGAGAGTTCAGGTGGGAAGAGATGAATTAATGCCATGGCCACAGACTATAAAAAGATCTTGAGTCATGATGTGTGAGGAACCTGCTTTAGCTAATTACAGCAGTCATGAAGATCTCAGTGCCTCTGTTTCCAGGCCTTCCATTGTGCAGTGCTGAACTTTGTTTTGTTATTATTCATCAGCAGTGTGAGAGCACACAGACTAGTGATTGAAAAACGCTGTGTTTGCAAATATAGCGGTTAGTGTATGTGCTCCGAAACGTGACACAAGTCAGAATCTAGTTCACAACATGTTCTCTCCCATTATTGCCTGCCCTATTTCAATTAGAAGTAAAATAAAAGTGTTCTAAAGTTGAGGAAAACAACAAATTTAAAACATGTATGTGTGTATGTGTGTGTGTTCCATTTTGCACTAAAAGTATATTTGGAATAGCATACTAACATAATAAAATCACTGTTGTAGTATTTAATGTGTATACCGTAGGCTATCCAACATTTTCTGCATACATGGGATACTTGAATGCTTCAAAGTTCACTTTGCCTTGAGCCCATCAAATGTTTACATTATAATATAGACAGACATTTTCAAATGGCCAACAAATGGAAAAAGAACCAGCAGCATGCCAAATATTTTTTTAATTATGCCTGCTTTCTGCATTGCCATAAGACCTCACAGCTCTTACGTGCTATTCTGGAATAAGCACACATATAAAAGCTTTGCATTGTTGAAAAGCCAAACAGCATTAGTTCAGTAAACGACTCACACAGGAGGAGGCAGACCCACTATGGTAACAATAACAGCTCACATACGGAGATGAGAAGCCAAAAACAAGAGTGCCAGACTCCTGTTATAATGTTTTTGATTGTTTGCGAGTATATGAGTAGCTGGTCTGCAGTCATACTAAAGTCCTTGATGAAGGACTACAGCAGTGTCCTAGTTTCTTCAGCTTATGTTTGATAGGTATGTCAAAAGGGGGTGGGGATTTTTATTTTTATTATTATTTATTTATTTATTTACTTATTTATTTTTATCAAATATGCAGCTTTTGTGAGCATAGGAGAACCCCAAGCTTTTGAACGGTATCTTCCAAAAATTAAAAAAATTAACAAAAATACACAAAAACACAACAAGAAAAACAAAAAACATCACCACAAGTGTTACAAAAGTCTTCTGAAGCCATATGATTGTTTTCTAAGTGCATTTTTTCACAGAATAACTGAATTTTCAGTTGTCCTTAACAGTGTTGGTGGTAATGCATTCCAAGTGACAAGTGTTATGTAATCAGATTACTTTTTCAAGTAACTAGTAAAGTAACACATTTACAATGAAATATCTGAGTTACTTTTTCAAACAAGTAACTAGGGCTTTCACTAATGATTATTTTGGTAATCAAGTAATCAGACGATTGTTCTGACGATTAATCGAGCAATCAGATCTCCTTTTTTTTCTTTTCTTTTTTTGTGGTAATATTAATAGTCCTAAGCAAACAATAGACTTGATATGATTTTATTGAACAAAACAGTTAAAATACATACTGAAATAAAACAATATAATCATAAATTATGTGCATTATGCATTATATCAAATGCCTGCACAGGTGCCAACAGCCTGACAATTGTTTTTATTATTTACAGCGCGATCTAGTCCTTGTTTAATATTGATTAAACAATTTCATTTCAAATGACCACTTAATCTTTACTATTTGGTCATTTTTCTTTTTTTTATGATAGAAATGCTACAGTCACTGTCATTTCTTTAACAACAACATGTGGCCACAAAAATTATTACTTTTTCTAACACAATATTGCAATGCATTACTTTTAAAAGTAACTTTCCCCAACACTGGTCATTAAGAACAAACTTTGGAATTTTGCAACCTAAAGAATAGACCATGGATCAAAAAATGGTTAAGAACCCTTATCCTGTAGTAGACTACCTAGTTTTGGATGGAGAATCAATCAGTCTATGAGTGCAAACTTAGTGCGTTACACCTACTTAGGACACAGTGCTACTATTGAGAATATCCAGCTGAAGCAAACGCATTTTCTCAAGGGCAAATAGTTCATTCACTATCCTTTGCAGGGTTTGAACCTACAACCTACATCAACCCAGACTGTTAACCAGTATAGGTTACACCACCCTTAGCTTCCATACTACACATTATTTGGTAAATCAGATGGATGTTGACACCTGCAGGTCTTGTTGACTTTGTAAGGGTTGTGAACGTGTTGTCTACTGCATGTGAGGCATGTTTGAGTCACATGGTGAACTCCTGCTCTGAACTTTCACCACTCCTTTCATCTTTCTTTGTTCCTTATCGTTCAAGAGAGAGAGATTCAGACTTCTGGAATTGGCCAGAAAAAAAGTAATTAATAAAAGAGGCCAAAGAGCTACTGGGACTGTGTTTATCTGCAAGATATTCTAATTAATTTGCACACCCAGTCCTCTGGACATAGTTTGTGTGTTTTACTTTCTTGGAGGCTTCCTTCCTTCAGGAATCTCAGGCATTTTATTTATTTTTTTTTTTTTTATTCTTCATGTTTCCTGCCTCACAAGAGCTTTATTACTTTATTACAATTAAACTGCACCATAAAACACAAAGAAGACCACGGAGAGTGCTTTGTCTGAGTGTGTGTATGAGCCGACAGACAATGTGTCTCATAGACTGTAATAAATGATACAGTTGCACTTTTAAAAATGTCTCTCCTGTGTAGTATTGTAAAGTCTGATTCATTCTGGTGAATTGGGTCAACCAAAATGGTCCCCTCTCTCATATGTGACGTTATATGACTGTTTGTGGTGAATCTGTAAATCCTAAATGGTCCTCCCAATCATACAAAGTGCTGGTCAGTCTGATTTATTATAGAAAATAAGTTCATTATAAATGGTCCTCTCTTTTATGTGGCATCATAAATGCTGATTCAAATCTAGTGAATACACTCTCATACACTCTCAGAAAATAAGGGTACAAAATCAAGAACACCTCTGATACACCATACACCCATTTTATTTTCCTCTAAAAGATACATTTTCGTACCTCAAAGTTACACATACTGTAAGTATCAAGTGTGCATATTAGTACCCGAATGGTAAATATTATCACCTTTTTAAAAGGTACTTTCCCCCTCAACAACTTGTGTACCTTTTTCGTGAGTGTGTATATGAGGATGAGGACTATCTAGGATGAACTCACTAGAATGAATCAGCATTTATGAGTCCTGGTAAGACTGATTTATTATAGTAAATCAGTTAATTTCAAATGGTCCCCCTCTATTGTGTGGCATTATGTATACTGATTTACCTTAGATTTCAGTGAACCAGCTCATCCTAGATGGTCCTCTCTCTTGTGTGATATTATAAATATTGATTCATTCCAGTGAGTCAAATAATCATTAATGGTCCTATCTCACTCTCATATATAATGCTGGAAAGTCTGATTCATTATGAACAATCAATTAGTTTTGAATATTCAAATAAATAAATAAACAGATACATTTTTTTTTTGAATCCCTGTCTAATGTGCTTTGCTTTCAGTTCCCTTTCAGTCGGTCACTCTCGACATCACGTCGGTGACCGAAGAATTGGGATATCACTTCGATAGACTAATCTACTTCGAGTGTAAAATAAACAAGCCAATGCACATTGGCATGCAATTATTGCATCCAGCTGCCGCTGATCACAGCGTGAGTATAAGGCAGCAGGTACAATGCATACCAGCTTTACGCTTTGGAGCCGAGTGACAGTATCGTTCTGCTCAACTGTGTGTGCTGTGAACTACGAGTTCAGTATGCTCTCGGAAGCTTCCTGTGTTGGCGAGACGGCGCTTCAGCAGCAGTCGTTCCAGTGTCGAGTGGGTTGCGCATTTTAGGCTGCACTACCCCCTGTTGTGTTGCAAGCGGCCATCTCCCCTGTGCGCCTCAGCACTAAAAGAGAATTTCTTAAAGAGCAGTTTCCTCTAAAAGAGCTCCACGGGTGCATCTTTATAAAGATGATGGATCAGACTTATAAGGATGCCATTTCACCCGTGCATTTCTGGGTGTGGTCTGGCACCGGGTGATGGTCACGATCGCTGCCTTACGTGTCTGGGCGTCAAGTACGCTGAGGTGGCCTTCATGGATGTGTCATGTTCCCACTGCAGGAAGATGACCATCTCGGAGCTGCGAACCAGGCTCAGCTACCTTCAGGGGAGTCCCGTTTCCTCTGCCACGATCAGGGGCACGTTCTGGTGGACAGACGAGAACCACTTCCGGCAGTGACTTGGGCAGTTTGAGGATTACAGTGGTGGCAAACCCCGCAGGGAACCAACCCTCTGGGGACCATTGCTCCTCTTGCTCTTCCGATCCAATGGAGCGACCCACGGAATGAGCTGGGCCCTCTTCAAAGAGCATACCAGTGGTATCCAGTGGACCTCCCCCTGACCAGTTGTCTATCTCAGCATCAGAGGGAGAGCTGTCGGATGAAGATTTGGCCACGCTGCCGCCCTCCAGGATGGTGGCAAAGCCTGAATTGGATCTGGAGATGGCAGCTATGCTTTCCCGGCCTGCCGAGAGGGTAGGGCTTGAGTGGAAACCTCCACCGTGTCCCGAGTCCTTGAAGTTGGATGATTGGTTTCTCGGGGTGGCTCGGGATGGTTCTCAGCGCCCCGCCCCAGTGCCTTTCTTCCCGGAAGTGCATGATGAGCTCACCAAGTCATGGATGGCACTTTTACTGCCAGAAACTGGCCAGTGGGCTCTTCCTCCTTCACCACCCTCGATGGCGGTGCAGCAGGCCAAGGCACTGAAGGACCTGCACGAGGGTGGTCACAATCCGGAATTTCTGAAAAAACTCTGAACCGCCACTGACCTAGCACTCCGAGCGACGAAGTTCACAGCGAGTTCTCTGAGTTGCGCGATGTCCACGCTCGTGGTCCAGGAGCGCAATATCTGGCTGTGTCTTGCAGACATGAGGGACACCGACAAGGTTCGGTTCCTCAATCCCCCTGTGTCCCAGACCGGCCTCTTCGGCGATGTGGTTGAGAGCTTTGCCCAGTATTTCTCGGCTGCCCAGAAGCAGACTGAGGCGATCCGACACATCCTGCCCCGGCTGCAGCGCCCCAGCCTGCTCGTCGCTGAGGGCAGACCCCTGCGTCCACCCCCACTCCCTTGCCGCAGCAGCCTCCAACAAAGCAGCGTCATGGAGCCGGGCATGGGCGGGCCGCCCCGTCTGTCCAGGCCCCCGCCAAACCTGGTGGCAAACGGAAGAGACCTCACTCATCCTCCTCCTTCGCCAGATGGCAGCAGCGGGCGGTTTGAGAGCATCAACAAACTACCTACTCACGCACCCTCTGCCAACCTGTGGAACCAGGTGACCCCTGCACCCCACACTCACAAGTGGTTTGTCAAGTGGTGTTCTTCTTGCCGAGAAGACCCCCGAAGATGCCCAATTGTGGTCGTGCTTTCCTTTCTGCAGCAAGGGCTGGAGCGAAGGCTGTCTCCCGCCACCCTCAAATCCCAGGTTGCTGCTATTGCTGCATACCATGAACCCATGAATGGGAAGTCTTTAGGTAAGCATGACCTCTTCATCAGGTTCCTTAGAGGGGCCAGGAGGTTAAAGCCCATTCGAGCATTTGCATTCAGTTGAGCTAAAGTTTCTTTCATTGAAAACTCTGCTCCTGCTTGCACTGGCCTCCATCAAGAGGGTAGGGGACCTGCACGCATTTTTGGTTGATGATTCGTGCCTATAGTTTGGGCCGGCTGACTCCCAGGTAATCCTGAGGCCCTGGCACGGCTACGTGCACAAGATTCAAGTGGTAAACCTGCAAGCACTGCCCCTGGAAAAGGCAGATCCAGCCCTGGCAGGCAGAAGGGGAATACCATCTCTGCTCTGTCCTGTCCGAGCATTGAGATGCTACATAGAACCCTGGCTTACAGGCACAGGGTGTGCCCTGCCTTAGGACCTCAGACCAGCTCTTTGTGCTGTTACGGAGGCTGACAGACATTTTTAGAGCTGCGGGCTGGGAGACCCCTAACACGTTCGCTAGATTCTATAGCCTTTGTGTAGAGCCAGTATCCTCCTGTGTTCTCACCTCAAATGGGTAGTGGCACCGAGAGGCCCCGGTTAGTGTCGGCTTGCTTAAACTGCTCCAGAGTGTCTAAACTGTAGACCCTGTTGAGATTCTCCATCACCCTAGGGAGCTGGACATGGAGGAACGTCCAGCGCCAGACCTTCATGAGGAATCCGTGAGAACTGTGGAAGGCTGGGTTCCATATTGAGACCTAAGTGGTACTCATATGTGTATAGTCCACAGTGGCCTTATAATATATAGGCTATATATTATAATTGCATGCCAATGTGCATTGGCTCATGTAGTTTACACTTGAAGTAGATTGGTCTATCAAAGCAATATCCCAATTCGTCAGTCACCGACGTGACGTCTCCGTTCCCTCCTTCAGGGAACGAGGGTTACCATAAGTAACTGAGACGTTACTTTGTTGCTTAAATTAGGCTGATTTTAAGGTTTTTAGTGTAAATTAACTTTTTCAAGTTTGATACTGTAATCCCAATTGTGATTGTTCAATCATTTAATAAATTCGAACTTATTCTAGAAATATATTATTATGTACAATTTCTTATTTCATTTTTAAATGCAAAAAAATGCTAACCGCACACTGAATCCAATGCAGTCTGGGAAAGTATAGACATATTTATTATTTTAGAAATTGCATCGTGCAAAACATTGCTGAGTGCATGCGAGTTAAAAACAAATGGACACGAGCAAACAGACATTTCAGCACATTGCTATCTTCAATGCTGGCTTTACAACAAACATTCACCCTTTTTTAAAAAATAGATTGACAATTAAGGACAATCATCTGAATTTAATTAACACAGGTAGACCTCAATTATCACATGTAGAGCTCCAAGAGAGTTTTATTTCATTTATTAAAAAAAAAAAAAACTTATAAATTATATAGTAAACTATATAATTATTTGCATGTAGCTTAGCAATTTATGCAGAAACTGAGCTCAAATACTGTTGTCATTGATGTAAAAATAAATAAATTCAAATACAATAAAAACAATTAAATTCAACTGTCCTGCTGATAATTCAATTTGACAGTAAAAATATAGTAAATTAGAAAAGATACAGAGGCATTTTCAGTAGCTTCATAGGCCTGTGCATCATTTTTACTGCCAATCAGAGGATGTTGTACCACATCAGGCCCAAAATAAGGATGAAATTGGCAAATTATTTATGTAAAACATCAGTTTTTTCTCCCAAACATCCCAGCGAGAAGCTTCTGTAGTTACACATCTTCCTGCTGGCAAACGGCTGCAAGTTAAACAAGACACTGTGTCACGACCTGCCTTGTTTACATCAGAGTGAATATAAATATATTGTGTGCAAATCTATGATTACCTGGAAATCAGCTTTGAATTCATAGCTCTCTACCCTGTGGGGGGCTCTACATTCACAGTGATATTTACACTCTCCTTCTACAGGCAGCTTTATGAAAATCTCCACAGCGTGAGTCAAGGGTTCCCGTCAGGTCTCAGCGAGCGCCTGGCGAGTAATGTGGCGCCCACGACTGCTGTACAATACGCAGGTACTCATGCCTATCAGATCTGCATGAAAATATGTCAGGGGGATTATAAAAGCCTAGTCACCTAATACAACCCCGCTGCAGCTCAATCCATGCACAGAGACGGGAGGTCTTTCATATGATAATACCACAGTGATTGCACTCTACCTGACATATGCTCTCGCTCGATCTCCCTCTCTGTCTGTCTGCCTCTATCTCTCTTTTCCTCTCCGATCACCCTTTGGAGACAGACCGGAACAACCCTTGACATGGCTATGTATACACATGCTCTCTCTAGGGAAGGACTCAAATAATCATTTGGTATTTTCATGATTCCTTGAGGGCATAATTTCGCTGGCATATGCCTATGAGGACATCTAACAGAGAATGCTTAGAGACACCGGACCATATCTCTAATAGCACACATGCTTACATATTCTCCAGTGCCCTGAAGCCTGAGCTTTAATTAGCTTATGAAATATTAAATGCTCATCTGGCATTGTTCTAAGTAAAGGTTGTGTGTGGCTGGGAATATTTAGAGCAGATCGAAGCCTGAACTTCCACAAAGACCTTCTTTAGTGCCTTATGTTCTTGTTTACCTCTTGCACCGTGTCGTAACCCAACGTGAAGCGACAAGCTGGTGCTGCAGAATTGCAGCATATCAGAACATATTTGAGGTCTAATTTACAGTTATATGGAGTAGCATTTTGGACCAAGTAGATTTCACAGGGATGGACTGGTAAGGATAAAACCTTAGATTTGCAAGGGCGTTTATCTTTATGCATTTTGCAGATAATTTTTTCCAATTGTCATTCTGACAAGTTTCAAATGAGAAAGATCCTTTCGTTTGCGTCTGCATATGCGTCTCGCGGTTTGGATCCTGCTCCTGCCGAGGCACAGCATAGACTGAGATCATCGGGTTCACTGCAGACAGGTTTGAGAAGGGCGCGGATATGCGTAAATGTGCATTTGCCACACGAGGCAGCGAGATGCGCTCAAGGTGATCAGTGTTAATTTAAGGTAAAGTCTTAGTTTTTACCTTGAGACGAAAATGCTTAATAGTCTTAGTCACATTTTAGTCATTTGAGTCTTTCATAGGTTTAGTCTAGTTTTAGTCAACGAAAAGTTACTCATTACTTTAAGTCAAACTGCAGTTACGAACATTTATTTTGGTAGCTACTTTATATGTTGTCTTCAAAAAAGAAGAAAAAAAAGAAATTAATTCCCCACCTACAACAATTGATAGGAACTCTCGATTGGAACCACTGAAAATAGAACTTAATAAAAATGCATTTAATACAAGTTTTGCTGAAGTTAACTAAATTTTACGGAACATTCTCCTTGGACATAATATAAAAATATGATATATATATATATATATATATATATATATATATATATATATATAATATAAAATGTATAATTTTTTAAAAAGAAGCAGACAATAAGACAATACGAAAGAGATACAAATTAAACCTTTTTTTCAGATACAGTAGGTCTACTTAACATTTATTTAACATCTTTTGTTGGTTAACATTAATGACATGGATAGGTACTTAATTATCTCACATAACATGACAAATATAAAAATCTTAATGGTAAATACGAAACATTTGAAAAAGTTAACATTCAAATATATTGTAAACCCATAGGAATGCATATGTAACATGCTATAAACTATAAACTGCATCAAAATTTGATTGTTAAACCACTGTGTACAATAAAGTTCTAAAGTTTTTTTTCTCTTTTTTTTTTGCACGAAAACAACGTGTCATTGCATGAGAATACACCACAAGGCAATTAGTATAGAGATTGCCTAGTAAGTACACATCCATTCTAAATCAATTTGCGAATAAATTCACAAATTACACAAGTTGAAACAACATACCTTTAACAGAGTAGCGTGAGGCAATATTAGTAAGTAAGTAGCGTGAGGCAATATAGTAAGTAGTATAGTAGACATAAGAATCATTAGTAACAGATACATAAGAGAAGTAATACTCTCAGCAGCCTAGTGATTATTGGAAAGATACACGTGCAAACGAAACTCTAAATTTAATGCCGTTAAAAGTACCACTTTCAAGGAAAATACGCTAATCACACGGATACAAATTATGACAGAAACTCTTAACAGTGTTTTAACATCATAAATATAGTGATTATGTTACAAAGAGACCATTAATGCAAGATAAATATGAGAAATAAAAACTCTGCTTCTCCGTTCGCATACACCGTGCATCTGAGTGTGAACGCTTAAAGGAGAAGCGACATATTTCTCTTACGTGTCCCATTAATTAAGGCCCCACCTACAACAATAGATAGGAACTCTCGATTGGAACCACTGAAAATAGAACTTAATAAAAATGCATTTAATACAAGTTTTGCTGAA
Organism: Cyprinus carpio; assembly: GCF_018340385.1. NCBI lineage: Eukaryota > Metazoa > Chordata > Actinopteri > Cypriniformes > Cyprinidae > Cyprinus > Cyprinus carpio. The sequence continues at coordinate 8,256,249 of NC_056580.1, forward strand.
GTTAACTAAATTTACGGAACATTTCTCCTTGGACATAAAAAATATCAAATTAAACAGATTTCCCAGGCAACTGGCTACATGTGTGTATTTGAGCACTGAGAACTGCGAGAAAGAGCACTTCTATCAGCGCGATTCCGCCTATCCCACCTTTCACTAACTTTAAGTTAACTGACAACGAATTGTTACTCCCAGTCAAAAACGGGATGCCTGGTCACCTTATCCCTACCCTTTCGGGTGCTGAGGCCATTGTTTCAGATCACTAGTTTGCATTTTGGTAGCCTATTCATCCACTGCACCTGCCATACTGAGACTAGATATGCAAACACCCCTTATCCGATCGCAATACAATGACAGGGACACACATCTTGAAGGACAAGACAGTCGCCTATTGGATGTATTTTGAATATCCGGTAGTCCTCAAATAACAATATAGTCCCGTCTCATCTGTCATAGTTTTTATCATCAGATATTAGTTTTAGCTCGTCAACGTCTCATCTTAGTAACAGAAAAAATGTTTGTTAATGAATATTTTTCGCCATCGTCTTCGTTGACAAAATGAGTGAGTGAGTGAGTGAGTGAGTAAAGTGGCATACAGCCAAGTATGGTGACCCATACTCAGAATTCGTGCTCTGCATTTAACCCATCCAAAGTGCACACACACAGCAGTGAACACACACACATCGTGAACACACACCCGGAGCAGTGGGCAGCCATTTATGCTGCGGCGCCCGGGGCAGCAGTTGGGGGTTCGGTGCCTTGCTAAAGGGCACCTCAGTCGTGGTATTGCAGAACCCAACACACAACCATACCACGACTTCCCCCAAATGAACACTGATGTAAGTCTAGTGTTTGAACAGAGCGTGTTTGGCTCTCGGTTTCTAAATTCACTAAATACAAAAAAAACGCATAAACAAAATTCTCTGCTAAATGCATGCTGCATGATGCAATCGCATTGAGAAATGCCTCGTACGCTTGATTCTCTTTTGAGGAATGATATTTGAGTGCCTATTTCCCATGGTTCGGGTCACACGGCTGCCTAGGCAGCTAGGCAGACCATTCACGGGAATTGTTTGCAGGGCATGGAAGGAATCTGACAGAAATGGCTTTCCCTTTCAGGAGTTCCTTTAATTCTGTTCTTTCCCGAGGGATAGTAGTCAGCATTCGCACAAGCATGTCTGTCTCATGTCTGGTTAAATCTTAATGCTCAGCTGTTGCCTTTCAGGCTTTTCGGCACCTTAGCTGAGGCTGCGGCCGAGAAGTTTAGGGAGGTGAAGGCACAGACGCAGCATCTCGTTCCCTTTGCCTTACAGGAAGTTCATTCCCTGGCATCCCAATCAGAAGAGTAGAATTGCAAAGCTTTCTCTTGGAGTCAGGTGCAGAGTCAGGTAAGTGCTAAAAGACGCTGCTTACATTGGGCCCTATAGCTGGACAAATGTTGTTCTTATGTGTTTCACTCTTCCAGCCATCTCCCCTCGGGGTTTTTAATAGATGGTCTACTTCCTTTATCCCTTAAGCTTATTCAGGTAGTAGAGGTAGGCTGGGCTGCCCCCACCCCCACTCCTTATAACATAGCCTTCTGAGGATAGCTGTGTACTTAGCTTGGTTAATGGGATGTCTCTCAAATTGACTGGGTTCCCAATTTTACCGAGTTATGTTAGTGGCCCCAGTCGTCAGTGGCTTGACCCCTTTCTGAAGGAAGGTTTGGTGTATGTCTTTCACTTTTCTTTGTGCTCTCACCAGGTGAACAGGCATGCGTCATGGCATGGCTGAGTGGGCATTCCATTTCCCATAGTGTCCACTAGAGGATGCAGCACCAGTTCCCTAGAAAGGGAATTTCTCATCTGTGACATCACAGGCTACAGTACATGGGCCAGTGGCATTGCAGTTATTTTGCTGGCGACAGTCCCCATAGTGTCCGCTATAGGACGCAGCATCTCGTTCCCTCTCAGGGAACCATGGTTAGATGCGTAACCCAAGTCATTTTCATAGATTACATTATAATGTTCATATGCTTCATTTTATGTTAAATAAATTTTTAATTTATGTAAATTTTTAATTTATGTTATTTTTGTGTGTGTGTGTGTGTGTGTGTGTGTGTGTGTTTTATTTAGAATAGAATATTAATATCTGTCAATTGTCAGTTAATGGTCATAACATGAAAATGAATACTACCTTATAGTATTGTCTAAAATTTTAATGTCGGTACATCCGACATTAATAATAAACAGAGATTTTGTTCCCATGCTAAAAAAACCCTTCCTATCTTCTTGGAAAGTGAAAAAAAGAAGAAAGGAATATGAAATTGCCCAGCACGTCTATTTTATTCCACAGTAAGAAGTTCTCCTGAAGGCAACCTTAGATAGAGAGTCACTTTAAGGCAAAGCTCCAAGGTAAAAAAAAAAAAAAAAAATATTAATAATAATAATAATTACCTTAATACTGTGCTACACTAGCAAGGGAAACAAGAGTACTTCTTTAATGGATGCCAGTATATAGAGGAGAGGGTTCAATATAATAATAATAAAAAAAAATAAAAAAATGTAATGAAGGGGCTTATCACTCAACTGTTCATTTAGCATTAACATGTTAAGCATTACATATTTATTTCAAAGTGAGCCATATATGGAGTTTACAACAGAAATGCTGTTTTAAACGATAAGACAATTTTGCAAAAGTTAGGATTCCGTTCTTATTCATTTCTATCGTAACAGGGACTGGCTGTCATAAAACTAAGAAAGCGATTCAGTGATGCCAAGGCACTAATATGATTCAAGTTGACCGTTACACTTTCCTAATGGTAGAGCCTCAGAGATTGGTATGCACTTATATAATTATATCTTGGTATGTCTTTACCAAGATATATGACTGGGATAATTTCAGTTGAGCTCAAGCAATGAAATGGATACCAAAAAAAAGAAGAAAAATGTGAAAATGTGAAAAATCTGTGTTGTGAAAGAAAAAGTGTAATTTGTGCAAATTCCAAAACATTAGCAGCTTTGACTGTGAGGACCAATCATCATTCTGGATGGACCAGTGCCACCCTGGCCCTTACGAAGCCTCGCTCTTGGAACATACCTAAATCTGCATCAGTGTTCCCAGGCTGCCACATTAACCAAGTTTGATCATTAATTATCACCTAATTATACATATGTTCACAGTGTGACATCACAATGAGAGGCCCAATGAAACAGCCAAGTTCATCATGCTACAGTTTCTGCCAAATTATAAACCTGGATTCTTAATGGTCAATTCAGCAGGCAAATGATGCTGAATCGACAGAGATCCAACCAGTTCCCCACAGGGCAGCGATGGAGTGATGAAAAAAAAATAAACCAATACCCAATATCTAATGAGAATGATGGATAGGGTGAGTGCTTAATGTGAGTCACATTCACACAGTTGTGAATAAAAAGCAGAAACGTGCAAAACTACATATTTTCAAAATTGACTGATTGTTGGATTGTCCATTTGATTAGTCCGTCTTAAGGAAGTTCTGAATAATTAGATACGACAACGTCCCAATCAAGACACTGTATTCACATTCACATTCTTGAACATTCTTGTTTGAACATTCTAGTGTCCAAAAACAGTTAAAAAAAAAGTTAAATGTGACACAATGGCCAAAGGACATCTGTCTGTATGTGTTCATATCATAATAGTCATATGCGACTAAAAAAGAACAAAAAAGCCCAGAAGCAATGCAAAATGCATAGCAACTGACAAATATAACAAAAAATATGCTAAATATCCCTAACACTTCACTATATAAAAACAATATAGTTCTCACAAAAAAAAAAAGAAAAAAAAAAAAACCTGTGGATTACATAATAACAGGAACATTGCTACATAATAACAGGAACATTGCTCACAGTACACCATTTGTTCCTAGGTTTTCCTCAGTAATTATCTTGAAATTTAATGTTGAATGAGGAGAATTTGTTATGAAAGAAGAGCTCTAATGACTGCAGCAGTGGTGCTTTAAAACAGATGAATTTAAAGACTCAACATATCTGAGACAGTTTGAACAGCTGATGGATTCTGCACAAGCTAAAACCCCCATGACAATATAAAGCTCTTTAAAGTTTACTCAAAAATGAAAATTCTGTTAAAATTTACTCCTCATGTAGTCTCAATCTCAGCCCAGTCTCATGGAGAAAATGACACAATGATATTACATTGATTCTTACAGGTTTCACTGAAGTGAAATATAAAGTGAGTGATGTCAAAAATAAATAAATAAATAAATAAATGAATACACAAATAAAGAAATAACCCTCAACTTTTGCTGAAACAGATGAATGCAAATCTGGCAACGTTCGGAAAGGAAATGCCACTAAACCCTATCCTAAATCTAACCAATATTTGAACAAAAGAAACACTTAAGATAAAAAGGCATTTTCTATTGAAAGCATGCCATTTTATGTGTGAATATGTGAATAACTCAATTTTGACAAAAAGTCAGATAGAACCTTACAATTTCAAGGGGACAATATAGCTTTCTCTAGAAACATTTTTGGTCACAGTGAAATGCATTCACACTGCTGATGTTTACCTACTGTGCACAATATAGACACTGACAGACAAAATGTGGAAAAGCACTAAATAAACACAGAATTCATTTTCTTGCTTTTTCAGCCGAATATTTTTGGTTGCCAAAATTTTGGTGATTCACTTATACACATGTAGCTGATGTGATTCAAACATTTAACTGTATTAGTCTACAAATCATGCAGTGTTATTACCTCAAAACACGTTCACCACATAGTATTATGCAAATTGTGCAAATAATCTGCCCCTGTAATCGTAATTTGTGTGAAAATGAATAAATACTGTTTCACTGCCACTAGTGTTTATTTCAGCTGGAGTGAACTGTATGCATAGGTACGTTTTTCCTGTGTTGTCCAAAACTGCATGACTTTGTTTCTTACGTGTAACACAAAATAAGTTATTTTGAGAAATGTCTCAGAATACTGTTATTTTTTTTTTTTTTTTTTCATACAACATGAGCAACGACATGTGGCTGAGCAAATGATGACAGAATGTTAATTTTTGGAGGAACTGTCCTTTTAAATCATCTTTTTTTAAAACACCTCAACTGAAAAAAAAAAAAAAAAAAGGTTATTGTTCAACAACTAGTTAACCATACTGCCATTTATTTATTCAAAAAATTATTACAATTTATTATTCAAAATTATTTCTATGGAAATAAACCTGTACGCACACGCATGGGTGCACACATAGTGAAAGGGTGCATGCCCAAAGCAGCTGGCTAAATGACAGTCTTTCTCAGTCATTCAATCCCCTGGTGCTGGAGGCTGATTGGCAGACCTGTGCAGCGCTTGTCAATAACTCTGAGCTGCAAATGCTGGAGGGGGGACTCATGTTGCGCTCCTCTGTTCTGTTGCTATATTTGGGCCTGCCGATGCCCGGGTTGGCCAACGGGGGCGCTGTATGGGGCCAGAGGGCAGAAGAGGGGAGAGGAGGAGGGGCAGACAAAAGCAGACTGCGGGACTCCCCGCTGTCAGATGTTAAACAGGGGAAGTCCTGTGGAGCCCTGTCCATCACCCACTGCACAAACAATGCAAAGCACCACCGCTGGACACTCTGTCCCATAGGAGACTGAAAGGAAGAGAGAGACAGCTATGCTGTCAGAAGTTACACAACCTAGAGCAGTAAGTTGACAGCGGCTTGGGAGAAAAAAAAACGAACAACAAAAAAACTGTCTAGCTGAACAGAAAGCTCTCTAACGCAGAAGAACGGGAGGTAAACATTTAATTTTCATTTACACAAACCAAGATGCTTGTGCTGAGCCACACCTGAAGTTGTTATAACAGTCATTATCAGCATTTTATAAATAACTCTCATGCAAAAGGCCTTGCTGACAGCTTCTCACACACTATCACCTCTAAGCAAATGTGGAAGTCAGCAGCCAGCATCAATCTCTCATCTGAATTCACCTAGCAGACCTGATCTGTAAACTTCATCAAGCCTGTGATATCTGTTATAACATTTCAGGTCAATGTGTGAAAGTAAAAACAGACAAATTTGTGTTTTAGAATCGTGTTCTTTAGCCACTGAAGAAGTGACATCCCTGTTAAAACATGTGGTGCTATGGACACTGGTGGATTCTAGAATAGATTAACCAGCTTTACCAAAAAAATCATGCTTGTTAACCATCACCAAGTGAGCAGTGATGGGTCGTCAGCCAGCTTTAGCCAGCAGTGCCTTCTCTGATGGCCCTATAAAAAATAAAATTGTGTGAAAAATATTTTTATTGGTTATTTAGGTATCATTTTCAATTGTGTAATGTCCACAAAATTGCCTATGATTAGCTTTGTTGAGGTTGAACTGGAATAAAAAAAATAATAATAATAAAAAAAGTCTGCAGCCAGCACTATAGATAGTGATATCCTTTTGTTGAAAGACATCACATATGATTTGTAATGAGCATTAGTGACAGAATCATCAACCAATCAAATTTTGACATTCAATGACAGCATGCCCTCTGGGTCTAGCTACTTGCCCAGTGCTACCCCCGGTGTTAGTCGGGAATTTCCAAGGTATGAAAGTAAAATTCAATGAAAAGAAAATGACAGCACAGTTGCTTGTTGCTGATCTACTAAAAACGCCTTTTCCAGGGCGCTCTTTTGCAGACAAAAGGGAAATAACTGAGAAAGGTAGACCTACTGCACCCAAACTGTATTCGTTAACAAAGGCCAGCAAAGCACTGAGCACAATAAGTTATGTTGACCGTGTTTACTTTTTAAGGCGAGTAAAGGGACATGGAATGACAGACGCATGGACTTTGTGTGGGGTGTGAATGGCCAGCATTTGTACATATTTGCTGCTGTGGGCTTGTTGTCATTTTAGAGTGACATGAATGTGCATAGTGACTTGTGTATTGGTGGATTACTTTAACTGATTCATGTATGGAAATTTACTCTGCATTTAACCCACCCTAATCTAGTCTAATGTTGAAATTGTTGATCAGCTGTCATTGCTGTTGAGAGCCTGTGTGCGGCATGATATGTGCATTATATGCACATGGCTGCGTTAGCTATAACAGAGATGTGTAAGATGTGTGTATGTAGTTTACAGTTGCTTGCTGAAGGCTCTGACTGAAACCCCACGTAAATTCACTATTCAATAATAGAATCACTAAATAAATATATTGCTTTAATTTTCAATTTTTGCAAAAATAAAGTAAATTCACTAAACAATTATAGTGCCTTAATGTGCAGTATTTGCAAGCATATGCAAATTTAAATTAAATAAGTGCCATTGTTTTATTTATTTATTTATTTTTTTTTGGCAAATGCACACCATTCTCCATAAATGATGCTGCTTTATAGAATTTGCTGGATTTACACACTCCAGCACTATTTGCCTAATTCAATTAGCCATTATTATTGGCCATATACTGTATATACAAATAAACCATGCTATGATCAGCTATTATTATTTTATTAGCATCAGGTATCCACCACCCTGTTGTCTAGATATTGGGATAATACTTTAACCCTCTGGAGTCTAAGGGTATTTTTGGGGCCTGGAGAAGTTTTCTCATGCCCTGACATTTGTGCTTTTTTCAGTTTCTTATAAATATCTAAATGGCTAAATCTAATCTCACTGTAATCAGCACAAACTAGGCTATAATAATATGTGAGCAGCATGTATGTACATGATTGTGTTTTTGAGAAAAAAAAATGTTATGCGCGGTTAGTGAAAAACTAAAAATGTTAAATCACTTGAATAAGGCAATAAAACACATACAAAAAATTGGGTCACAGGAATTTTGAGAACTGGAGCTTGTAGCCTAGAATTTTTTTTTTTAAATGATGTGAAAATTTTTTTGTTTACTCACTTACAGAAAACAATATATTGATTTAAAATTTTCTAAGACACTTTTTGTTGGTAAAAGTCATATGCGATTAGGCGGAACTATCATGAATTCACACCTGAGAAGACAAAGACCTGCATAATGAGCTGCATAATGAGCCATTCATTCAGCTGTGTCACTGAGAGGGTATGAGTTACAAGAAAGAATGTGAGGACAAAATAAATCTATATAATTTTATGTTTGTAGTTTATTTAGAATATATTTAATTATCACACCATAATTTAATATTCACTTGTGAGTGCAGTTAAACAGTTTATTAGGAAAAATCAAAGCTGACTTTCAAACTGAATTTTTTGCATCATTACTCCAGTCACACAATCCTTCAGAAATCCTTTTAACAATCTTATTTTCTACAAAAAAACATTTATTGTTATTATTATCATCATCATTATTATTATTATTATTATTATTATTAATGTTGAAAAGAGCTGAGAATATTTTTTTTAGGTTTTTTAGGGGGGATAAATTGAAAGAACAGCAATGATTGTTACATTTGTTACAGTTACATTTATTGGAGCACTCCTTGTTTGTTATCTTTATTTTATAAGTGCACAAAGTTTTGTTGTTATTATGTCTGTATACAAAAAAAAGTAGGACCCTTTACAGATTCGATTGGCCTCTTATCTGTACGATCAAAACTGAAAGTGTAATTTAAGTTCTTTTCCAGCAGGAGGCCAGAAATATCACTATTATGCAGATATTAACAATGTGACAGAATTAAAAAACCCATACTGGTCAACCACTAGCCAGAAATATCACTATTATGCAGATATTAACAATGTGACAGAATAGCTTGAATAATGCAAGCTGCAAAATGATGAATGGAGGCTAATGTAGTTATATATAACCCGCCAATTCAGTGACATCCACAGTTACATAAAGAGATGAGAATTTATTTCCCCATCAGTGCTTTTGAAATGAGTCAGTGGATGGAGGGGCTATCCGCCGTGCAGGACACATATTGGCCCGGCTGTAACAGGCAATTAAAGCATCCACAGGGTGAAGATTAGAGTCATTAACAGTGCTTAACACCAGGCAACGCACAACTCAACAAATAAAGACCTTACATACATAACCTAAAACAATCAACTCATTACATTCATATTTATAAAAAATAAAATAAAAATATATTATAATTTGGTTGCAGAAGAAAATAAAATAATAAGATATAAAAATTTATAAAATAAAAAAAATATATATTATATATATATATATTTATATATATATATATATATATAAAAACTTTTTCACTGAATTTCTTGACAATATCAATATGTACACTACCTTTCAGATGTTTGCGGTTGGTAAGATTTTTACATTTTTTTTTTAAATAAGTTTTAAATGTGTTAATGTTTTGCTCACCTAGGCTGCATTTATTTGTGTCACATGATCCTTCAGAAATCATTCCAATATGTTAACCTGGTGCTCAAAAATATTTCCTAGTATTATCAGTATTTAAAACAGTTGTTTTTTTTTTTTTTTTTTTTTTTTTTTTTTTTTGTAGAAACTGTAATATATATATATATATATATATATATATATATATATATATATATATATATATATATATATATATATACACACACAGTCATGGCCAAAAATATCGACACCCTTGGTAAATATGATCAAAGAAGGCTGTGAGAAATTAATCTGCATTGTTAATACTTTTGATCTTTTATTTGAAAAAAAAAAAAACACAAAAATCTAACCTTTCACTGGATAATAAGTATTTAAAATGGGCGAAATATCATTATGAAATTAATGTTTTTCTCTAATACACATTGGCCACAGTTAACGGCACCCTTTTATTCAATACAAACCTCCATTTGCCAGTTTAACAGCTCTAAATGTAAGATTATAAATGTCTTTACTGTCATTTGATTTGATTTTGATTTTGATTTTCTTTCTTTCTTTCTAAAATAAATAAATAAATAAAATAATTATGCAAGCAAGGCAGCTGTGCACTTTAGATCAGTGAACACATACTTTTTCAAAACATAAGCACAATCCATAAATGAAAAACCTAGACATTGTTTAACTATAAAAAAAAAATAACCATCACACAAAACACCCACCACCCCATTCACCACCATAAAAATCTACAAATACTTTACCTAAACACCCTATACAAATTTATAATCAACACAAACCTAAACATCATCTCATAAAAAATCTATATATTCAGCTTTAAGAGATTTATAATCAAAGAGTTTTTACATCAAAACATCACACATTTTTATAAAAAATATAACAAAAAATAATATACAAAACAAAAATTAAAATTAAAAAATTAAAACAAAAAAGAAATTTAAAAATTGAAAAAAAAAAGAATTTGTTAAACACCTTTACAATCCATAAATGAAAAAGAGAGACAGTGTTACCTATTTTAGTTCATTTCACATTTATGTTATTCATCTATTCTGTTTGTTTGATTTGTTTAAGATTTATTAATCCAAAATTTGCCACATTCAGTATTATACAAAAAATACCACATTAATTACTAAATACCAAAAACCCTCCCAAATACTCATATAGAGTAAATACTCTTTTAATGACTTAATTCCACGATTCTGCCCACATTTTCTGCATCACAAAATTCCAGCTAGAAAACAGCTACTATACAACATTACCTATGGAGTCGATATAATGCCACATATTACCTAGCAAGCCTCCACTATCCTGCAATTCCTGCATCCATGGTAAAACCGATTATTTTATTTATTTTTTATTTTTTTTCTGATAGGTGGCTTCTGCTTCGGTATTCAATATTAAAACACATATCATTATTTATCAACTCTGCAGCTCATGATCGGCCTGTCTTAAAAGGTTTATAACTTAAAAATCAATTTCACATTGAAGAATTTTAATGGTATTTTTAAAGATGAGCTGAACACTGTTGTGTAAGTAGTGGCTTTACTTTACTCTGGCATTACATCCCACCCACACCCCTCTGATCAACATGCATGTGGTACATTATATTATTATAAATAAAAATATATTTGGAAAATTAAACAGTTTTTTACAAACGTATTTGATAAAATACATAATGAAATATAATCGCATATGGGTAACAGATACATTTTAATTGGTTTCAAGCTACACATGACAGTTAATACAAGATTAATTGAGATTAATACAACACTTCTACTTGAATGTCTCTATAAGTCACTATTGAATGTTTGTAATAACTTCTGACTGTGATCCAATGTGGATTTTGGTCAAATGATGAGGCAGAAATATATTGTTAGTAACATTCTAGAAGTTAATTTATAACATTTTAGAAGAAATAATTTTATGTGGAAGATACACAGTTACAACTTATGTGGGGCGTGAAGAAAAAGTAATGTAACTAGTAGTGTAACTTATTACTGTTGCCAGAAAGTAATAAGTAAAGAAACTATATTAATTTTGAAAGGAGTAACTAGTAATGAGTAATACATTACATTATTTGTGTAACTAGTCCAACACTGGGGATTTTTAGCGAAAAATGGCACTCTTCATGTGATATTGATCAACTATATGAAATTATATAAATATATACATATTCTGCCTCCATATCTTGAATTTTTGGAGCATTCTAAATGCATTTTATTATACTGAATCATGCAATGAAAGAACCAGTGGCGGCTCATCAGGGGGAAAAGAAACCTCGTAAAGGAGGCTAGCCCCCCTTCAGGTATATCAACCAATCATAGAGACGTCAATGACGTGCTATTAGTTTGAATGTCTCGCGCTGAGCTGATAATGATCCAAGTACTTATGATGAATAGCGATATTGAATATTTGATCGGCAACAGATTTACAAAGCTGTCATTCAAACAGTATATATACAAATTAAAAAAAAAGGGAAAACACGCCTAAGCTGGATATAGGCTACAGCAGTCGCGGCTTAATTAAATAGCACAACAGGCAGCTCTCTTTTAACACAGACTTTTAAGAAGGGTTGGATGTTTGCTTCAAGTGATAGGCCAGTGAAATTATATTATCTTGTTGTATGCGTGTCATTTTCTTTACGTTTTCTGACTAAAAGCAACCAAAATGCCATTTTAAAGTGGTTAAGCAAATAATAATAATAATAATAATCGGCAGGGATCCCAGAACAATACAATTAGTGTGCCTCTTCTATTTTAAAACTCACGAGCCGCCACAGGAAAGAACACACTCTAAATGAGCAGTCAGTCTAGCTAGTATTTAAGCACTCATAACTCCTCTTATAATCAATTAAGCTGTCCATACACTGTATGATAAATTAATATCTAACTTACATCGTACGTACATCTGCACTTTGTTGCTTATGATGAGGGAATTCGCAAGTTTCAGTCTGAACAAAACTCTGGGGTTACATCGATGACTAATCTAAATGCCTCTGGTTAGCTACTGCATTCCTAAACTCAACAGAATTGTGTGTGATTGGTTATAATGAGCAACGCTGTAAAAACATGTAAAAACTAAATATGATGTAACATAAGCAGATCTAACTTTAACACAGCAATCAAAACAACATTTTAAGTATTAAAGTTTTATTGAAAAACCAGGGGATTTGTGCCGAATGACAGAGTTACATGAGACCAGGTTTATTGGTATACTGTATTTCCCATATGCCAGTTGTTTCAGTTAGGCATGAAATAAATTTGTTTAGGCATGGCTTTTATAATAAACAATGTTTATAATGTATGCCACTATAATTTATGTTTTACACATTTTTCATTCCTGTTCTGTGCTGAAAAGATTAAGTTTGAAAGATTTGTTATAAATTCTCTTGACCCAGTTATTGTTTATCATAATCAAAACATTTAGAGTGCTCTGCTCAGTTACACTTAGAGTGCTCTGCTCAGATCAAACAATAACCAAAACATTTAGAGTGCTCTGCTCAGATCCTTCAATCTCTTTCCAGTTCGACCAATAGTGCGAGTTTGGGGCGTGGCTACTGTCACAGGCTGAGCCAGAGGGTGTTTAGCCGGGTGACGTAGTACATGAAAAAAAAGAAAAATCAGATTCAGTTACAGAAGTGCAAGCCAGAAATTTGTAGACTTGCAATAATATGCAAAAACAGACAAAGGGGGAAAACAAGATGAATGAATTTGATGGAATGTTTGGGTTTCAATCGAGATGCTTACTGTCAAGCCCTGAATAAAATAGTCAGATATTGTAAGGATACGAATAATCGTAAGGTTGTTTCAGCTAGGTGTCATTAGCACAGAAAACTGCATAATCCACCTTTAAATGATTAATTATGGAATGATGAACACTAAAATACATGTTTATAGTGTTTATAATGTTTTTAAATGTTTTGTTTTATTTACCAGTATTTTGCATTAATTAAATGTGACTTGTACTCTGATTTCTGAAGGCCCGTACAGTTGTTGTTCTCATTAAGAAGGTGACCCCTCACTCAGAGCGTAAACACGGTTGCCAAGCGGAAAGGAATTCACTCATTAGCATCATCCCAGCAATGTGACTTCCTATCAGCACATCTAGCATGTGTGTGTGTGTGTGTGTGTGTGTGTGTGTGTGTGTGTGTGCGCGCACAGAAGACATCTGGTGATCCTGTGGGAGATGTTCAACTTGGTTAGGCTGCTGTTAGCTCTGCACTGTTGAGGACTTAATAATGAGAAATTAAAGAGTTGTTGTAACTGTGGGCAGTTCAAGTATAAAGGCTGCTGTCTGAAAAAAAAAAAAAAATCCTTTGGAAGTTTGGAAATTCAGCATTTTCTGACAGACAGCTTTAGAACTCTCTCCTCCAAAAGCAACTCTTTTTTAACGACGGATGTTTAGAGAACAGTGCCAGGAAATAGTAAGTAGTATCATACTTCTTATTTATATTTTTGAGGCGTATTATAGGCAAGGAGTCAAGGTACAGTCAAGCTTAACAACTCAATGCCATCACATGAAATTAAGATGGAACATTTTTATATTTCAACATTTTATTTTAACCCATAAGTATACAGATGAGTGATGTTCGATTCTTGAACGAACTGTTCTTTTGAGCCGGTTGACAGGAAGTAATGAGCCGAGCCAGTTAACAAAATCGAACTGAATCGAACTGTAGTTCTGGGTTGATGACGCAAACCCAAAGTTACACGTTCGACTCAAAAAGAACCGAATGAGCCGGTTCAACTAACTGTCGAAGTTTGCCGGAGATTACCGAGGATTCTGATTTGAGTGAGTTGACATTTTATTTAAACCTGCAACAACCTTTCTGTTGAGAGATTTAAATAAATATTACTATTGTTTATTGTGCATGCAGATTATATTTTAAGTTGTTTAAGTGGAATCAATGAGTTTATAAGACTGGTTTATTATACTTTAAACATGTAGAACATATCCCGTTTGTGCATCAGTGTCTGTAATGTGTGCTGCATGTGCAAAACTTTTAGGAATTTTATCCAAGGCTAGTCAATAGTGGTCAAGTGTATCTGACATACAGGATCCGCAAATTAAACTGTGACCACAAACACCATTTACTTAATTGAATTAAATGGCAATAATCCGCAATATGCATTCACACAAATCAATTTTTATTTGAATGTTTCAATTTGTGTCTACACAAATGACTTTATTTTAAAATTTAATTGATACAACATGGTACTGAGTTGTTAGAAAAGGAATATGTAGTGACAAAATTGCTTGATAATGCCAGGAACCGATGAATTTGCTTTTTGAACCAGTTCAATGAGCCGAACAGTCCGAAAAGAACCGGTTCACGGAAATGAATCGGACTTTGTATTACTAATACAGATTCTACTTGTTTTATTGCTGCCATATGGTCTACTCAAAACAAAACAAAACCCTGTCATGTTAAACCCCGTTACAAATACAGTATATATATTTCTCATTGATTTCTCATAACTTGTGAGTTATTTACTTCATTTATTAATAATTTTAATAAAAAAAAATAATAATCATGGTTACAGTAAATATATACTTACCAAAATCATGACAATTCATATTTTTATTATAAATAGAATTTTTTATGTATACGTCCACTTAAACTTTGACAAGTATCCTACATCAGAAATTGCACCCACATAAGCAGCAGTGCTGGGCATGTAGATATGTTGAGCGAGAAAGAAGGGGAGAATATGAGAAAGAAGCAAAACTGAAAATTTTAAATTAAAGGCAATATATCCCTTCATATGTGTTACAGTCTTCAACCTCATAATGTCACATTAATATTTTTGGAGGAAAAAAAAATAATTGGGAAGACTATTAAAAATGAAAGCATTTCTTGCTGATAACCATCTGACATGTTAAGGACTAAAACAATAAAATTGTGGCTTTAGTTAATCAATCCCATTTTGTCTATTACAGGGTTGAGATTTTTTGCAGAACTTCGTACACTGGATGAGAAGCAGCATTATAATGCATTATAAATGTACCAAATCCTTGTTGTTGTACTACATAAAGTCTGTAAGAATGTACATTTTACATCCTAGTCTACATTTGAATAGGCTATTAGAAACAGTAATAATAGTAGGCTATTAGTTAGATCCCATATATTATTTATTAAGCTATGACTCTGGATAATTGATTTTTAGAATAGAGATCATGGTTATCCCATGAATCTGAAAACAAAACATTAGACAAAAACAAAATAATATGTAGGCTAATTCACTTAGGTTTTTTTATGTAATAAATGAGTCTAAAATGTTATAAATGAGCCTATTAAAAATAAAGATATGCTAAAAAATATAATATTATAATATTTTAAATAAATGAATTAACTTGATTCAATCTTTTTTTGAATTAGACATCAAATGCATTTTAACAGTCACTGGTCACTACCTTTTGGCATAATGTAAATATTTACAATCTTTATTTGAAGGGTAACATTTCAAAGGTCAGTTTCTCATTTTGAACGTGGCTGCTGCAACATCTTATTTAGACTTAGTCTATATCTGGACTATAAACTTTTATCCCAGTACTTTCGTTATTATTTAATATTTGCAACACAGAAATGTAGCCTCCTGTGTAGACTGTTTGTGAAGCTATCTCAAACATAAAGCTTACATGAATGAGCGCTGCTCTCTCTCTATCAGCGGCTGCGCGAAAGCAGGTTTAAATATTCCTATTTCAAAAATTTAACTGACGTAGTGGAATCATCGTCATAGTAATAAGATTGCGTGTGTTTGAATCGAGATCACAATCTTTTAATGATCAATCCATATGAGCCTATATCCTATGTATTTTTGTATGTCATAATTTGTACCAGACCTCAAAAGTAAACCTTCTTCCCATTGACAACTTTCTGGCAGAGGGCAGCAGATTTTCAACAAAAGTTGATTGTTTGCTTCAGATAAGGACTGAAATTTGGAACTTGATGGACAGCAATTTATAGATGAAATTATCCTCAACAAATTAAATATTAATCTGGCTTCATTTTTAATAGCATTTTCACATGCTGTATGTAACACTTACAGTAAAAGAGTAATAAATTCTGAATATGGTTTGGATGAGTCACATTTGAAGATGTTGTAAAATACCAGATATACACACGCCTCTGACATGTTGAGACATTTCTTGGCAACCATATACAGTACAACCCACTGTAACACTGTGACACAAGCTTCAAAAAATATTGCATTGTGCAAAAATGGAAAAGCAGAATCTCTGCTGCTTGATACATTTCTAATGTCATATGATTTATACTGTCATACTGCACAGCCCTCTATATTAAATAATATATTATTTTTAACATAGTATTTAAAACTGTTTATCATTATTGCTACTAAAATAAAAAAAATACTTTAATTTTTAAATAAAAAAATACTTAATCACAATAACAGTTTTTACAATGACAATACTTAATGTAATAACATTTCTGACTGTTAATGGGAGGAAGAGAGCAAAATAACCTAAAATACCGTCACTGTTTTCAGCAAAAGTAAAGAGGGATTACATCATCACAGACTTAAGAGTGCTGAGGCCATCACAGATTTGTGTGCTGGCAGCTAATTGCTGAGAGTTAATTGCTAATTTCTAGGGGGGCTGAGATGAAAGACTTGGGCTCAAGTCCCTCTAAATAAGCTCTAGAATTACCTACGCCTGTTACACACGAGTTATGTGTGCATACTCAACTGTTCTGAAGAACAGCATGTGTGAACTGTTCATCCTTATCAGATATACATAAAACCATCAACACCAACAAATCAGATATAACATGTGGTTTACTGCAGAACCCCCAGTCAAAGGTAGGATCTTTGTTCAGCTTTCTTCTGAGCATGTGCGTGTATGTAGTGGGGGTGGGGTTTGGGAGGAGGAGAGTTCTGCATGTTTATGAAGACATCAGTCTCCTTGAAAAAATATGCTGCTGCAGTCCACATGTTGTTAAAATCTCCACACAACCTCACTTTCAGCGGAATGGCACTTCACAATGCCATAGTTGCAGATGTTGTTAACCAGATTAGTCTGCCACAGACTTTAATCGCTTTATATAAATCACATCACTTCGTATGAAACGGTGGAATATCAAGCCGTGCCCTACTCCAATGTGTCTTCAGAATCCTGCTGAATGAATCACCACCACCATCTGTCCTGAGCTGCTGACTGCCCAGAAATCATCTCTTGTCCCACCTGCCCCTCTTTCCTGTGTGTCTTACTCCTTGCAAATAAGAAAACTGAATACAGAAAAGAGCCTTAAAATGTAAATTAACTTATTTGTTGCTTTTGAATATTTTTGTGGAAACTGTGATATATATATATATATATATATATATAATATATATTTTTTTTTTTTTTTTTTTTTTTTTTTTTTTTTTTCAGGATAATTTGATGAACAGAGAGAAACAGGATTTATTTCAAATAGAAATATTTTGTAATTAATGCATCCTGGCTATATAAAAGTATACATTTTCTTTAAAAATGTATTTTGTGTATACATACATACATACATATATATATATAACATTATTAAATGCTTTTTCCCATCCCAACCAGCCTGACACAGCAACCCTGGCACAAACAATGGCATGCTTTTAGTGCAGTGCTATTTGTTTGTCCAACCAATGGCATCTAATGGAAGTGTTTCAAAAACCTATTTAAAACAAAAACAAACAAAAAAGTCACTGTTTTTGGTTTGTGATGCTAGTGTTGCGGATGTTACATTCTTCACCTTTTAAAAACCGTGGCAATAATCACTTTCTGGTCAAACATTGCACTGGAAATGGAAGGTTAATTCAAGATAATTGTATGCAATTCAAAAGTATAGTATATCATTGCACAGTAAACACTGCATAAATGATAAGAATAGCATGCTATTATTTCAGAATGTATAGCCTGTTTCTTTTTCTCTTACCCTGTCTCTTTCCCAGTGTCTAATGAAGTTAACAGATTTCTACCTACTAGATTTCTTAGATGAGAATAGCTGTATGTGTTTCTCTGGACTCTGAAGCTTTACATGACGGCACAAGCGCCCGAGAGCCTCCCTGTGGGGCTCCAGAATCAACGCCAAAGTTAGCTTTAATGATCTGTCTTAAAGTAGATGCAGTAATCAGGTTAGTACATCAAACAGAGTAGAGCATAATTTAGTTTCACCATTTAGAAAACCCAACAGATATTAGAGCAGGAAGCAATAAACTATAAAGTGCAAATTAGAAAAACAAAGTTTTGTCCGGATGGTGTCTAGTGTGGCCCAGGTGCATTGTCATGGTTGCAATCCGTGAATGCCGTCCCACCAGAGAGCCGCCATGAACCAGAACTGTCAGCACAGTGCAATTTGTTCCAAGAGGAGAAACCGTCGCGCCACCTGCAGCACGTGTCTACTCACCAACCCCAGAGGAAGGACACAGCAACAATTAGATTGTTGCATCTTCTGTCTTCTCCACTGCAGAAACAGTTCATATTTACTAGACCTGTAGCTTATGGTTTTATGCTAATAACAGAAACATTTCAAACATGTGGAAGCAGGGCTGATTTTGCAATTATACTAATTGCCAAAATGCTTATAATAATAATGACAGCACTGCTCTGATGTGGAAAATATCTGATAATCTTATCAAACATAAAAAAATACGATGTACAGTAAGGAGTTTCTTATGCTCACCAAGACTGCACTTATCTAATTAAAAATAAAGCAAATAAAATAAAATAAAATAAAATATTATTACAATTTAAA
Organism: Cyprinus carpio; assembly: GCF_018340385.1. NCBI lineage: Eukaryota > Metazoa > Chordata > Actinopteri > Cypriniformes > Cyprinidae > Cyprinus > Cyprinus carpio. The sequence continues at coordinate 8,275,262 of NC_056580.1, forward strand.
ATAACTGTTTTCTATTTGAATATATTTTAAAATGCAATTAATTCCTCTTATGACAAAGCTGAATTTTCTGCAGTTTTCAGTGTCACAATACATGGAAATCATTGTTTTTTAACAGTTGTTTTTGGAAACATTTATTTATTTATTCATTATTAATTTATTTATTGATGAATAGAAGAGGGTTCAAAAGGACAGCATTTATATGATTTTTTGTAATTTGTTACATTTTGTTATACTTCTTATAGTTTGTAACTGTAAATGTCTTGATCAATTTAATGCATCCTTTCTGCTAAAAAAGTGATTCTATCAAACTTGTTATACACATATTGTAAGTTTAAAATCTGTATCACTAAATAATTTAAACATAAAGGTTACAATACAAAAGGTTTAACAGCTGCAACATTTAAAGGCTTGCTTGAAAGTTAATGTGATTTAAAAACAAAAATGCATTTATTTCTATATTAAAGGGGTCATATGACGTTGCTAAAAATAACATTATTTTGTGTATTTGGCGTAATGCAATGTGTTTGTGTGGTTTAAGGTTCAAAAAACATTATTTTCCACATACTGTACATTATTGTTTCTCCTCTATGCCCCACCTTTCTGAATTGTGTCGATTTTTACAAAGCTTATCGTTCTGAAAAGCGAGGTGTGCTGTGATTGGCCAGCTATCCAGTTTGTTGTGATTGGCCGAATGCCTCAAGTGTGTGAAGGAAATGTTATGCCCCTTAACACTGTGATGCACTGTGACATAGACATGTGGGGGCATGTTAGAATAAGCCATTTTTAAGTAGGAGTGGTTGACTCTTAACTTTTATAAAGAATATCTCTTTGGATTTGAGACTTTAGTCTTTGAAACTTTACAGATCTTCAAGCACCAAGAACATATGACCCCTTTAAAGTGGCACATCTAACAAGGGTTGAAAAGCAGATTAATCCAGCTAAATGATACTGAAATTCAATGTCAATCAACTGATTATCAGTTTGAGCATTCATATCAATTAGTTACTGTTGTCAACATCATAATCCATCAGTCCGGCACTGCCCACAGAGGAAGGACAATTCAGGATTCAGAAGAACTTTTAACAGCTAAAGCTGTCGTGATCTCATCCCGGCTCTCTCTGTTCTGTAGTATTTGACATTCTGACCCTGTTCTGTGCCTTCATCGCAGCCTTGCTGTCCCGTCCGGAGACACAAACTAACACTGATCCCGGGACCTCAGTTGCTGCCCTCACACAGAGAGAAACACTCTCCAAAGAGACGTCTCATCGACTCGTGCTGAGCAGCCATCAAAAGATCACTTTCTGCAAGGGCACCAGTGACATGGCTCATAAATCTGTTTTAACACCATCCTGTCCCTGTCTTTTCCCTTCTGGCTTGTACCAAACTCACACTCACAGAGACTGTGGTCACTCTTACAGCAATGCATTGTCAAACTTTAGCCAGATAAAGGACATACGCATATAAACCCAGCATGTGATGGAAGGAATTGTCACCCAGCGGTAGAGATATTTTTTGTGGCTCTACGTGTGAGGGTGACAAAGAAACATGGAGCAGTCTGAAAATACAGAGCAGAATGTGTCCCAGATAAGTCAAGATGAGGAAGAACTTAATAAAGCATGTAACAGGAAGCAGAGTTTAGAGGTTTACGGTTGCCGAGCAACATGGCTTCCAAGTATCCATCCCTCCATCCATCCATTTTCTGATAATAGTTTTACCGCTTTGAGTCCTTTGTTTGTAACTCAAGTGCTATAATGCGAAGCAGCTGTTTTTGAGCTGGTGCCAGATTTATCATTCATTATGAATAATCTGATCTTTTGATCTGCATAATCACATAAAAATAAAATTAAATAATCACATGAGATGATGTATCTTTCATCTGTCAAATATTTAATATAGAAACCATTTCCCATTGAGTTTCCACATTAAACTATATATATATATATATCAATAATTACTCATACTATGATATAAGATCTTGGTCACACTGCCAGCATTTACTCAACAGTGTTGATAAATCAATTTTTATATAGGCCTAAAAAGGACACCTCATTGTCTTTTTAGAACAAGAATGAATCATGCAAAATGGAGATGTAGGCTATCATGATGGAGGATCAAAGTAGTAACCCTCAACCCCTTCACAGCACGAATGCTCTGATATTCAGCCTTCGGCAGCACAAGAGTAATCATTACAGAGGAAGAACTACAAACCAATAAAAAATGACAAAAAAATCTGGGTTTCCTTGCTCAACATGATCTGAGCACTTTTACTAATGACGTCTAAATAGGACCTAATGCGACAATACACAAGTCATGAAATTTAATATTAATGAATTTAGAAAGATCCTTTTTAATCTGTGTAATTGCACTAATTGACTTTCAAGCGAGCCAATCAAAATATTAAAGTCTTAATAGGAATAATTCAAGCCACATGAGAACCAGCAGCATTTGGCATCAAACTTTCTTGCGAGAACCAACATTTTTGTTAATACAAATAATTTAATAACACTGTTAAATACAATCCTAATTTGATTTTACTGGTTTATTTTTACTGTATTTAGTATTTACCAGTTTTCAGCCAGAACAGAAAACTTATCAGCTTATTAATATCCATGGTTATTTTAGTTAACTAAAACTAAAGTTAATTAGGCTAAAAGTCTATGTCTCTTTATCTTCTGACTTCTAAAGATTATTATACTTACATTATACTTAGATCAGATTGCTATCTTAGAACTTTTAGCAGAATATTACTCAGTTTGTATTTTGTATTCATTTTAATCTTTTACATTACATTTTATTTTATTATAATTTTCATCTGTAATTGTTACCATTTATGATTTTAGTTTTAATAAACAATATTTTTTACAAAAAGACTTTGTCTGCCTGGATCTCTCCTGCACCAAATTCTGAAATAAATACTGATGTACTAAAAACTGAAATAATAATAATAATAATAATAATAATAATAATAATAATAATAATAATAATAATAATAGAAAAAAAAAGAGAAAACAAATTATATATATATATAATGACTACATAATGACTACATAAATAAAACAAATGTGATGAGTTTTATTTCATTGATTGGAATGTATATTTTCTAGATTAATATATTGAGCTCTACCTTAAAGGAAATACCAACATCTAAAGCATTAACTGGTTTCTGAAAACTGTCATTTGAGAAAAAAAAAAAAAAAAAAAAAAAAAAAAAACACTGTAGTCCCTCTTTCATTCATTTTGATTGCACCATACTCAAAATACTCATTAGTAAAATCTATGATGCTTTCATGGCCACTTTTCATCCTCTGCTGGTATTATGATGCAGCACTTCCTTTATCCTCTGAATCTGGCAGTCAGTCAGATGGCTGAGAGAGAGAGAGAGATATAGAGAGAGAGAGAGAGAGAGAGAGAGAGAGAGAAAGAGGGAGAGAGAGAGACAGAGAGAGAGAGCACATGCCCTGATCAAACATATGCTGAGCATATAGTCATGCATACACGTATGTGCACTTCCCACGCTCGTGCACATGCAGAAATAGCAAAACGCTGCATCGCCAGGGAGACCCATCAGGGGGAGCAGCTTTGAAGGTTACACAATCCCATAAACCCACAAACACTCACACACTCACTTACACACATAATGGTGACAATGAGAGGATCCTCAAAGAGAGAGTCGAAGAGAAGAGGACAATGGACAGAAACGATGCCATATGTCAGGGGTCTGTTACTATAGCAACACCACACTTCCTCTCTCTCTCTCTCTTTCATTCTTTCTTCCATCTTTGCCTGTATTGAAGGAATAAAGGAAAACCACATCTACATTTTACACCGCATAGAATGGAAACTTGAGGTGCACCATGTCAGTGGCACATCTGTCATTTGCCAGTAACTATAAATATTAAATCATTATTATCAATAACAACAGTAAAACTGTGGTTGATTATTTTAGATGATAGTATATTTTCTTTATTTCTCTTTTTTATTTATTATTATTATTATTATTTTATTTTATTTTTGGTTTGACTTGAAAAGTCTCATCCAGCAATGTGTCACAAGAAAAACATTGTGTTTTTAGATAAAGAGTTTTCTGAATATATCTTGATACAACAACACACACAAGTAAAGAATTATAATATAAACAAATTTAGCATTTAATATGTCATTTCCAACAAATTTCACATGTAAACTACTGTTCAAAAGTTTGGGGTTAGTCATTTTTTAAATACTTTAATTCAGCAAGGACAATTGATCAAGAGTGACAGTAAATATATTATTTGAAATGGAAATTTGCCATTCTTCTGTACTCTCTATTTATCAAATAATCCTGAAAAATGTATATGTATTATGAGTGCAAAAAAAATATATAAAATAAATAAATAATAATAATAATAAACAAATATTAGGCAGCACAACTGTTTTCAGCATTGACAATAAGAAGAGATGCTTCTTTTTACAATGATTTCTGAAGGATCATGTGACACTGCGGACTGAAAATTCAGCTTTTCATCACAGGAATAAATTAAATTTTAAACTATATTCAGATAGAAAACAGTCATTTTAAATTGAAATAATATTTCACAATATTACAGTTTTTACTGTATTGTTGATCAAATAAATGCAGCCTAAGTGAGCAAAAACAAATTTCTTTAGGAACGATTTAAAAAATCTTACAGACCCCAGACTTTTGAATGGTTGTGTATACGCAAGCAAGAATGAGAGTTGTAGCAAAGAACAATATTTTCAGTGTATAATAATAACAGTGAATCTTAACAATTCACACAAATCTACTGTATAACTTTAGAAAACTTAGAATATGTACACGTCAGATGGACACCACTGGCCACTGCACTACATCTTGCATGTTTTTTCAGCATATTTCACCGCGGATGCTGCATTTTTAGAACGCAGTGTTAAATTCAAAGAAGTGTGCTCAAGCTCTGTTCCATTCCATTATGTTCGGTCCAGCTGTTTAAATGCAAGAACATGTTCTGTGTCAACGTCCTGCATGTGCGTTTGATGGTTACATAACACAACAATCTGTGAATTTTTTACCAGTTCCTATCATCATTATGATCATGTTTCATAAATATGATAACTTGTTTCCATGTTGAAAAATAAGGTGGGCAAAAAAAAAAAAAAAAAAAAAAAAACAGTATTATATAAAGAAAGAATATTAAAGCAATGAAACAACAGTAACAGTGGCATTCAGGATGTATTCACACTTGGAAGGTTTGGTTAGATTAAAACTAACTCTGGTGCGATTGCTTTTTAGTGTGGTTCATTTGAATAAATATGAATGCTGCCATCTGAAGCTTGGTGCGTATCCAACAAGCAGACCAAGACCCATCTTTTCAGTGGGTCTTGGTCCGCTTCCAAATAAACTCTGATATATGAATGCAACACTGATCAAATACATCTAAACTAACCAAAATCAGGACGTGATGTCACAAGATGAGTATATGTATAATTTATTTATTTATTTTTCCAGACCAAAAGAACCAAGAGAACAGAACTACCAGTATAAACACACTCTTAATTACTCTTTTGCTGCTGTAACTGACTTCCAAAATTTAGCATACACCTCCAACATTTTACACATTGTATCATTCCGCCACATGCCAAACACACACACTCAGATGCATTGAGAGATCCCCAAAGACACTCCTCATGCAGATGCACGGGGCAGCCGAATAGTGGTTGCTAGGCAACAGCTAATGGGGACCTCAATAACCAAAAAACCTGACACTTACAACAATCTACACACACACACACACACACACACACCCTCACATCCCACTCACTCATAGCCCTGGGCAGCGGAGGGTAATGTCTAGGTGAACGGCCTGCCTCTCTTCATTTTCTTTGACTGTCAGTCCTCTCCCGAAGACCAGACTGATCCCCTCGGGCAGCCCTGCACTCCTACTCAACCACTGTCAACTGATACACACTCACACACACACCTGTTGGTCAAAGGTTCACATGAATACACACAGAACAAATGCGCATATTTATAAAGACATATTTACCCATAATGACAGAAAACACAACATATTTGAATCCATAAGTGCACAAACACACAAAATTTCTGACATTGGTAGTCCTCTGCTGTTTTAATAACAGGCACCACTGCCTCAGAAGAGACTGATTAATATGTTGATTACTCATACACAACAGAACACACACACACACACACACACACACACACACACACACACACACACACACACACACACACACACACACACACACACACACACACACACGTGCGTTTATTTAGCATCTAAATGAGCACATAGCACATACTTATATATATATATATATATATATATATATAAATATATATATATATATATATATATAATGATTACACTTACTATAGGCTAACTGTTTTTTAATTTGTAGAACAACAACAAGAAAAACACAATGTTTATTAATCTTTTTTCTTCCATTGGTAGGATGTGGGTAGTAAGCTCTCTTTTATGGAGAATTTAAATGAATCTGTTCACACACATGATTCACAAAAAGATAAAAAAATACACCAAGGGAACACATAAAAAGACATATAAAAAATAATAGATGGAGATAGATTGTGGTTTTTACAGTACAGCAAAGGACAAGAGGTGCTGAAACAAACCCCTTGTGTTTTTTGAGAACCTGTCTACACTAAAAATATACCATCAAAAAAACTGCCCAGTGGGTAACGGACATCAATGTGACATCAGAAATATGTTGGACCATGATGTTGGAGAGTGTAAAATATTGTTGCCATAAAAATCAATTTTTGGAATGATGTCAGCCTCCATCATTAATAATTTAAACCTAAACTTAAACCAACAAAACAACACAATGTAATGATGTTATAATTTAATTTTGTGTAGACATCAACATTATGACAAGTATCAAATGTTGGGTTTTGGTCACCATACCTTGGGTTTGACATTTAACATAATGTTGGAATGAGACATTTGGAAAAAAAAATTGGTTACGTACTAATATGACTTAAAACCAACAATATATTGACATCAGCTGTCATCAGTATTCTACTTGAAATTGATGTTGTCAATAGACACTGTCCAAAAAAGGAATTTTGGTCACCCAACGTCAGAACCAATGTTCAATCAAATAGCCATGTCTTATGGCATTGGTGGACTCCTAGGTGATCTGAGTCGCTCTGATTTCAATCCAGCAGCTTTGTTGACAGTTTAAACAAACAAATAGTCCTCAAAAGTGAACAGAGCACCACAGGAAGGGTCATAGAATGAAAACCCCATTGTGTTTTGCTTCAAATCGAAGGGTGTAATGTTACAAATTAAATCAGAGCTGGTTGGTTCGGTTCATAGCCTAGTGACAATAAATAGGAAAAACTCAAGAGTCATGTTAGCAAGCTTACTAAATACTCTAATGACAAATAATATATAATATATACAACATTTGCTTAAATATTATTGACTATTATTACCTTCACATCAAGGTTATTTTTTTTTTTACATTATCTCTGTTCACTATCTTATTTTATTTTTATTTTATTTATTTATTTATTTAATTTTTTTGCTGCGCTTAAGGCATTCATTCTTATCCATAAAGGATATGGTGTTGCTTCCATTTCCTTCTCAAAATGAGGCACCTTGGGAGATACAATATAAAGCACTATATGCACTGAATTAAAACGCATTTTACCATTCCTTGTAAGACAGAGAGAGAGAGAGAGAGAGAGAGAGAGAGAGAGAGAGAGCAGGTGAAAATCTGCTGATGAATCTGTTGGACCTGATGTCCTCTGCATAAGGTGACCCTGACACCCCCTCCATCTTCCTCTCACTCAAACACTTCTGTATCAACCGCCTTTCTTCTTCTTCTTCTTCTCTTTACTCCACTGGAAAAACAGTGTTATTCTGTTCTTATAATTTTGCAATATACAAAACTGTGCTTACCTTATCCAATTTGGTATATACAACTTAATGTCACAGTAGGCTATATAATGAATGCAAACACAGACCAAATGAAGAGCACGTCCACAGATCTCAAATCTCACTGGCTACACAGGCTGCAGCCTTCTAGTGCAACACCCTAATAGAAAGAAACCTCGTAAGTTAACAATTAGGGTAACTGCACAAATACAGCAACTCCACGTGTCATAAGAATAGCATTTTTCATGTGAAGTGTGTGGGCGATGCAAGTCAAAACTGATTTCATTAGAGTTCAGCATTAGCATGTTGCTAAGCTAATTAGGTAATGGTGCGCTCAAGCCATATCAGCATTATCGATTGTGACTTGTAAAAAGCCATTTGCATCCTTGTAGAATTTGTAATTTAAGCTTGTAAAGCTCAACTTGTACTGCCTGATCAACATCATGTGGAAACGCTCAAACTGGCGACAGCTTCAGCATTAAAATGTAGTTAAAGCTACACTATGTAACTTTTGACCCTCTAGAGTCTAACAGTTCAAAAAAAAAACTTTTATGCATCTTTTTTAATGCAAAATTTTGTTTTGGCTACGCTTTGGCTCTGTTCCTATGCACTGATAAATGTGGTTCAAGGCACTGGTGTACACATACAGGTCATCTTATCTGAGCAGATGGACACACAAATAATAGCTTCTTTGTTTTTTACAAACGCTGATTCATCTGGAGGTTTGCTGATTTTAATGATCCGTCATACATTTTTTCTTCTTGTTTGTTGCATCAACAAACTTTCAGCTTCACACTTCCCACAGTCAAAGCTGCTTTTCTCTGTTTACGGATATAAGGTGACATGCACAGGTAAACGATTTTTGTTTGCAATTTCCAATTCAATCTGTTCCAACAGCTCTAAAATATAAATCATTATGACAAGTTTATAAAACAGTACTTGGGTAAAGATATGGTTTGGAATTTTGAAGTTTAGGCTTTTATGAACATCTAATCAACACAATACATGGAGCCAATAAAGATTTGCTCTAGCGTGTGACACACAAGCTTTTGTGATTAACATACATGATGCGCTCTATGTATGTGGGTTTATTAAATGTGACTAAAGGCCTAAATTAAATCTGTTCTTCACATAAAACAATCGTGTTTCCTCACAAGGTTTTGATTAAACTGCTCAATTCACATGGATTCATTTTATAATGCCTTCATAAGTTTTTTGGATCTTTTACAAGTTGGTTACCTGAACTTGCAGTGGAGGGACAAAGACCTCTAAGGTTTCATTAAAAAATATCTTTGAAGATTAACCAAAATCTTAAAGATTTGGAACAAAATAAGGGTGAAATGATGACAGACTTTTTATTTTTATTTTATTAATTATTATTATTATTATTATTTTATTTTTATTTTTTCATTTTTGGGTAGACTATCTTTTCAAGGCATTTGCATAACAAACTGTTACGTGGGCAGACTATTGATTACGCAATGGATTTATTGTGGCATTAATAATGTTGCTATAGAAATGCATAATTCAGAGTCCAAGGATATGAACAGCTCTGAATATATTCAGGTTGTCATGTAGTAATTACGGTAATTACGACATGGCATCAATGCATTAATGCTCTATATGTTACATACACAAAAAAAATTGTATTTCAAAAAAAAAAAAAAAAAATTTTGTTGATAAAAAAAATGATACTATTTGATGTTATATGAATTAATCTCTGGCTTGTTTTTTATTTTATTTTATTTTATTTTTTCACTGAGCTCAGTGCAATGGATTTTCAGATTGCCTTCTCTGTGAAGGATACAGTATGTGGAATGCTGTCTCATAATATGGGGAAAAGGCATCTTAAAGCCTAATTATGTTCCTACCATTTGTAACTGCCTTCATCCATGTCTATGTAGACAGCTCACTGGGTTTTGGAACAGAGCTGAAGCATTACTAAAGATCTTTGGTCTTAAATATCTTTTCACTGACACTCTTAGTTATTTAAACGCTGCCCTGTTCCGGCCCCTTTATTAAAATCTGGCCCATTCTTCTTCCACAGCCCAATTCTGCCAGACCCGGTCGTTTCCCCTGAGCATAGTGCAGGATGAGGCAGCTTAAAATTACCTCCCTAAATTCTCTTTCTGCCTTCGTCATTTCTCTCCTCCATTTCTCTGCCATTGTCCTTTCTGTAGCCCATCTCTCTGCTCTGGTTTTATGAATGACGGATCTGTTATGAATGGCTGATTACATGTAAGACAAAAAAGAACGCTGGTCAGGTGTCTCCTGACACAAGAGCCCACATAGACCCCAGCGTTTAGGTGGGCTAGATATTTAAAGATCAAATCTCCAAATACTTTCAGAGATAGAGAATGAAAAGGACAGGAAAGGGGGCAGGATTAAAGACTGAGAGGTGAAGAAAGAGAGAGAATGAGTGTGAGGGGTCACAGGTGGGGTCTGAATTACAGCTTCTTTACCATATCTTACCTTCACATTGACTGTCCAGCGGAAACCCCTGAGAATTACACCTGCACACACATGCACTCATCTACACACATGCCCATGTAAACCCTACTGAAAGGGGTTTAAAGTCTGACAGACCATATAGAATAACCTTTTCATGTTCTGGATAAACCCTTTATGTGCTGGTGCTTAAAAAATAGTCTTAATGTTGACCTGATGAAGCTGTAACTTAACTTAAAAACACATTTTATGTATCTACAATAAACCATATTGACAAGAACCCAAAAGGGGAGACTGGGGCTAGTTATCACATTTTTACTGTGAATGTTTCTTAAGGTAACTCAATTTCCAATGTGCCTTGAAATCTTGACTACAAACCTATTAAGCATTTTCACCAATACTGTTCGAAGTGAGACAATAAATAAGAGGATCATGCTGTTACACTATAGGAAGTAGATACATTAAACAGCAAATAATAGGCTATTTCTAGACATTTCAGTAAATTTTAAACTGTAAAACAAATTGATTCTTGAAGTAAAAAAAATCGAATAGGTGAGCAAAATATCAGACACTTGCAAATATGGTTCAACTAGTTAATGCATCAGGTATCATAAACAGGGATGCACATACAGTAAGTGTTGCACATGTGCGATTGACTCCTTCCTTAAAATTATATTATATTCACTTGATATTTAATAGCTATAGTGGGGGGAAAATAGTTTGGAGGACAGAATTCACTTTTAATCTGATTTGGAAATAGACAACAACATACAAAACCACTGCTACAGTAAACAATAATTTGTGCAACTGGGCTTCTGATTCCAAACCACAGAGTAACTAAGATACTGTCCATGTGACAACTAGCTCCAGTCACCTCTATAATGAAAATGCTTCTTGGCAAGAAACAGCCATAAAATCCATAAATGAAATAAATCTGCACACACATATATGCTCAAACTACATTGCAAACAACACACTGACTTGTAGCACAATCTCCTGTACATTGATCTGTCTGTGCATCAGCTGCAGCACCAAATGCGTGAGGTGGACGGAGAGTTTGCACTCATCAAAATTCAGTTGCGGGTCAATAATGCATGAGCCAGCCGGGTTCGACTGAAGCAGAACAACCGAAGGTAAAGACGATGAGAAGACAGAAGAGTATTACAAGAACAACAAATACATTTGCACAACACAAGCTGTGATTTCATGCCCAAAGGACGAGCATTGTTTACTTATGGCAAAATGCATGGCTATCAATGCCAATTTCAGTGTTTTTTAAAAGCTTTCCATTTAAATTGGGTCGAATTGAATTGAGGTGGGCCGTAATGACATTACAGCAGAGCAAATGAAACCGTGGAAGGGAAGAGTCCCTGATAGGATGGAGGGTGCAGATTTGTGGCTAAGAGAGATGAGCAGATAAAGATGGAGAGATAGAGGTGATGGAGGGCCACTTGTGGCCTGAGGTGATGGATGGAGGGAGCGTCATGGGGCAGGTGGAGCGGGTTTACCCTCTAATGATTTTTCTCTTCATTCCACAGTGAAATACATCCCTGTCTGCAGAGCACTGGCGGTATATTCCCTTTCTTCTCCCTCTCTCTCTCTCGGCTCTCTGACTCACTTTTTCTTTGCATGATGCTCTCTGTGTCTCTTTGACACGCAAACACACACATATGCAGTCTCAAGCAAAGTGGAGAGGTCATGTGCTTGGCAGGACTTGTTCTGTGAGAATGTGGTGCAGTGAAAGCCTCCAGCAGAAGCAGCAGCAGCTCTTTCTCTCTCTCTCTCTCTCTCTCTCCCCTCCGCCAGGGATGTGGGCATCTGCTTGCATTACTACCTGCTCTGAGCCTGACCACCTCACTCCATTGACACAAGCTGCATGCCAGAACCATCCAAAGCTCTATTTCTTATGCAGACTGCAGCATTTAGTCTGTTTTGTAGGATTCATCTGGGATTGTGGTACATGGGCAAAACAGGGCTTTGTAAAATGCATTGAAAAGAAGATTATTTTGCACATTGGTAGGTACACCTGATGCAAAAAAAAAAACAAACAAAAAAAACACATTATTTAAAGTATATTTTGTTTGTACAATGTTTAACATAGTTGAAACCATCAGTGTGCCTCCTATAAAGATAAATGTATTGTAATATATAAAGAAAGTGTTAACTGAAGGAGATTTTACAATACCGTTTTACCGCAGTTAATATGTTGTGGCCACTGTATCAGTGGGAAGACTGCTTTACATTATTTACAAGAGAGATCGATGAAAAAAAGTTAAAAGCAAAAAGTAAAGAGCAGGGCATGTTCCAAACCAGTCAAGGTGAGGAAGAACTTGTTTTCAAGGGCTGGTTGTTAGGTACGAGTGGTGAATAATGTCACAACTAGGTGCATTTATATAAAATTCAAATAAGATTTGGACACAAGTGTGCACATATCGGCTTTAAATCTGACTCATCCAAGCAGAATTAACCTTTATATAATATTATACCTCAAAATGTGATGTAATATTTTGGTCATACTGTCCACCCCTACATACTACTTGGCTAAAAATACAGTAGCACCACGGTATTTTGGCACATTTGACACACCAACTAACCATAAGTCTAAGATAACAAAGCTAGTGCAGTCATGTAATATTTTATATGCATTTTCTCTGTATTCAGACATACACAGATGTGTTCATACTGTATCAGGGACCCATTTTTTCTGGACTCCACAAAGAAACAAGCTTTCCCCCACATGAACAAGCAGAGATGGGTTTCCACAAGAGCCTCTGTGCATCCTGTTACTCAACCTGGCCTGAAAGAACAAACAGGAAGGCTTTTCATAAAATCACACACAGAGAAACAGGCAGGATTACAGAGACGCTGCATGCAAAGAGGTCATGTATCGGAATGGTGCTGCGCAAAAAAGCTGAAATATGTTAGCAGAGCTCTCGCAGTGTTTCGCCCTAGTTTGAGCAGACACAATCCTCATACAACAGATGGATCCAGTCTGAAGGGTGCTGCTCTCTCTCAGGGAGGATTCACTAAGAATGATTTGCGCTCACTGTAGTGTCATTTATTTTTATGTGCTGTCTGTGTTACTTTAGAGCCTGATTTACAAAAGGAATTATGCAAATTAGGTAACAGCAAATGCTGTCACCAAATATGCACTGGATGCGATTTAATCTTGTCGGCTGTTGTAGAAGACACATGAGCTTACCACAATCTTGCAAACTTTAATGGCACTCTACAGCTTCACTCCATCACTGTGGTCGATACAACTTGAAGACTAGATTATAACGGTGACTGTGATTTTGCCACTTAAGACATGTTCCTGGATCAAAATCTTTTGTTGATCCTGGATCAACATTACTGTCCAAAAATACAGACCTAACACAATCCCTACCCCTAAACCTAACCCTACCCATAATTTTTTCCTAAAATCAGAGGGAAATGATAGGTGAATAAGAAAGGTGTAGAAGCATCTAACCCTGACTGTAAACCTAAAACTGACATTTTTTGAAAACTTATCTCTCAATTCTAATTGGTTGATTGGAATGTTGTTCTTGGTGAAATCACGTTCACCAGATTATGAAAGTGAAAGTCGTGACATTTGTCAAGTATTGTAACCCATACTCGAAATTGGTGCTCTGCATTTAACCCATCCAAGTGCACACACACAGCAGTGAGAAGTGAACACACCGTGAACACACACCCGGAGCAGTGGGCAGCTATATCCAGCGCCCGGGGAGCAACTGGGGGTTCAGTGCCTTGCTCAAGGGCACTTCAGCCATGGGTATTGAGGGTGGAAGAGAGCGGTATTCATTCACTCCTTCCCACCTACAACTCCTGCCAGCACCGAGACTCGAACCTGCAACCTTCTGGTTACAAGTCCAAGTCTCTAACCATTAGGCCACAGCTGCCCCCATTATAACACTCAATCCATAAATTGGATGAATCACTAAGGCCATAAACAATAGCAAATATACACATCCACTCCTTTTAACTGAATTAACTTTAAAACCGTGACACACCAAGCCAACAGTCGGCTGTAGACCAATGTTGGGCTGTCATTAAAGCATGTTGGCCTAGTGTATGGCACTAGTTTTGGTGGCGGAGGCTTTCAGTGAGAGAGAACACTCTGATTGGATTTGCATCTACTGCACAGGAGAAAAAAGCAAGTGAAGAAAGCAAGCAAATGACAAATAGTTTTTTCATAGTTTTTATTGTTTGCAGTTTGTATATCTGTAGTCCTAGCTTTTTTTGTTTTCCCTTTTTGAATGACAAATACAGACTACTACCACCTACTGGTAGGAGAGTTATTTCCTCTCAGAAAGGTGGAGAACGTTTATACTATAGTTGGCCAATGGCTGTTGTCTCTGCAGTGTGTTTAAGTGCAAGTTTTTGGACCACACACAGGCGACATGAGGCAACAACACTGTCACTTCTAGTTCTTCGATGTCGATTTGGTGCATCTGGGAGTTAAGGCAGAACTACAGTCACCACATTGAAGATCTAAAAGTTTAAATTTTCCCATTCAATATATGTACGCCTATCGTCTCTGATTACAGGTGGCAGGGCTCAAAAAAGGGGTTAAAAATACAAAGACCTTTCAAACGCAACTGACAAAGGTTGCTAAAAGTTTTTTTTTTTTACTGTCACCTGGTTGATGTGGGCTGATTACAATCAGCCACATGTGTATGTGTGTGACAGCACTCCAGTGATCACTGATTTAGACCTGTTTCATTAGCCTGCTCTTATTCACACTGATGATACTTCATGAAGAAAAAGAAAAAAAAAAATGTTCCTCTGCTCATAACTCCTCTCGTCTAAACAAGTCTACATGAGCCTGCTATTCATATTTAATGCCACTAAAACCAGCTGGGAATCTGAGCCAATTATCATCACTGAATACTTCACACTCTCTCTTACCCTACTGTAAAAAGAGAGGGAAGGAAAAGAGTTAGGAATGGAGAAACACAAGGCTAGAGGGCTTGTTGAGACAGCTCTCTTCCATTAGCACCGTGTTGCGTTCCTTCTGGGACGTGAGGGTGAGAGAGACCAACACTCAAACTCACTGTTGACCACTTTACAGCATTTTAATGCCGGGACACACGTTTCTTCTACATGCTCTTCATGGGCAGCTGGGCAGTGGTGGGAGGACATGTCTTCCAATGATGGATGGAGTACAGTAATGACCAAATGTGGACAATGACATCAAAAAAACTATTTCTGCTAGAAAGGGTACCCTAACAAGAAATATGTACAAAAGGTGCTATGGTGTTACCATGTTTTTGGACATGGTAGGCTAATACCTAGTATTTTGAAGTAGGGCTGGGCCTTTTTTATGTGTAATTTCATTGCGCCAGTCTTCACTGTCACGTGATCGTTCAGGAATCATTCTAATATGCAGATTTGCTGCCCAAGAAACATTTCTTATGATTATCAATGCAAAAACAGTTGTGTTTCTTAATATTTTTTGTTGAAACGTAATATGTTTTTTTCAATAGAAAGTTAAAAACAGCATTGATTGAAAATATATTGATCTTAACTATTACTTTGGATCAATTTAATGCTTCCTTGGTGTATAAACATAATTTATTTCATAAAAAAAAAAAAATAACTGACCTCAAACTATTGAACGCCAGTTTACAATACAGAAAAAAAAGGTAAAAATGCTAAAAATGACGGATGACGGAAATAAATTGTTAAATCAGTTTTGAAATAATTCCGTGAAATGGACACACTAAACAGATTCACAGAAATAAATTGAATTCTAATGCCATTTTTGCAACTTAAGTTATTATTTACCTATTCCTACAGAAAATAACATAAAATGGTGCGTGAATAATAGTAATCATTCAATCCATGGTATATAAAAGTAACACTAGTAATCATTCCATCCATGCTATATAAAAGTACCACTGTATTCCAACAGCACCTTTACTATTATACAGTATACTGCATGTTGCCATCTTTGCTCATGGGCACTTCACTAGCAACTTCAGAAATGTGACGTGAAAGACAGCAGACAGGGAAATATCACTCCATTTCACACTTTAAAGGCCCTCAAAACATTTGTCACTTACAAAACATCATGAGCATAACATTTAGACAGATGATTTTGTAGAGAGGCTGTGCAGCAAAATGGAAGAAGTTTGCTAGAGTTCCTTAAAGCACCATCAGTCTGCATGAATTGGACATTGTGACTAACATTAGCTCAGTATTATGACATATTTCTGAGTGTTACAGAATACTGAATGAGAGAAAAAAAAGTGTGAGGTTTGATTTTTTTTCATTATGAGAATGCATATCAAATATTAATGAAGTTGTAAGAACTTTCCATACACATTACATTAAGAATGTTTTGTCTGAACATTTATATAACTTTTACAAATGTTAGTGAAAGTTGTGAGAATGTTCCCTGTTAGGTATCTGCTATCAATGAGCTTTTCCAGTTCTTCCTTAATTCCCTTCGGTCTTCTTGTGGCTGACTCTATTTTCTCTGTCAATGATAGTGATCTGTGGGCGTCTGTGGAATAATAAAGGCTGTGTTTACATTAGGAACAGTATTCCAAAAAGCATCTCCTGATTCCCGTCTTCACCTCGTGGCTGATAGTGTCTTTAATGACAGCACAACAGCGGCTATCTGCAGCAGTCTGTACATACTGCAGATCCACTGAGATCCTGCTCCTACATGGCCATTGTTTAGGTATTGAGATGATATATTTGTATCGCAAGAGCATACACACACACACACACACACACACACACACACACACACACACACACACACACACACACACACACACACACACACACCAAAAACAGCTGAAACAATCACATTCACTCAAATACACATACAAACCAAACCACTACTTATACATTTGGAATAACATTACAGAATTTCTTTCGAGTGGATATTCATTTTAAAAACAAAATTATATTCTATAAAATAATCCAACGCTCAGGCACCCATGCAAACAAACTGCAGATTACGTCTGGTGAAGGAGGAGAAGGGCGATTGAATGAAAGACATTTTTGGCAGTGTTGACATTTCTGCGCGTTACACACCAACAGTGTAGACATCAATAAAGGCAGGAACTGTGTTCTCCAGCATGCTGCACTGGCTTCGGAGAAGGAGGCATTTAGCATTGAAACAGTCATAATGGCTGGTCACACTCTCACGCTGTTTTCCTTAATCTCATTCTGCTCCGTAATCCGTTTGACACGCCGGCCCAGAGGCAGAATTCAGCCGCAAATGAGCAGAGTATGGTGGGAAGATAAGCACCGTCGGCAGCCTCAGACGGGAGACGAGAGCTCCAGAGAAAAGACTGGCACACAATGACATGTGCAAGGAGGAGTCAACAGGAAATGACATGATTACTGGTAATGTCAACAGGAGGCAACAGCAGAACAGAGCCGACACCATGCAAGAACTGAAGACAGACAGTAATGAGGCCATTTTATGTAAGCAGAAAGGCGAATGTATGTAAATGCTGTGTGCGAACACAACGGTATAATGAAACAGCTGCGGGCTTATGATCCAGTTAGAAACCTGCATTATGGGTAATTGCTTGCAAAAATGGCAGCAGTATTTGCTGTACATCAGAAGTCAGCACTCGTATTCAATCCACACAATGTTGTGTGGGGGGACACAAAAAAGACATGGGTCTGTGAAAAGGGCTCAGTGGCTCTGTTCCAAAACCTAGTGAACAGCCTACATAAGCAGCTGCCTTCTAAGCATCCTAACTGAAACTGAATGTCATAAGGGATTGATTTAGAACGCTCTGGAGTAGCATGTTGAAAACGTGAAAATGCTGGTTTTTAAGAGCTTCACGGCATGAAAATACTCACAACGGCTTGTCTCAGAATTGGTTTCAACAGAGTTTGGCGTTAACATGTTGCTAAGCTAATTTTGTGATACTCTAATAGATTTTTAAAAAAGTACACAAAAATATTGGTTTATTATGTTGTACTCACACCTGTCTTGTTTGGTTCTATTGAATTGAACTCAAGTTTGTTTCACCCCTTGGTGCGGATCTTTTGGGCAGGTGTGAATACAGCAATCACACTCGGGTGCAGACCAAACAACCGCTCTGAGACCCAGCTGAAGAGGTGGTCTCGGTCCACTTCCAAATTAAATCCGGTGTGGTTGAATGGATAAACCAATGAATAGAAGAACTTAGAAGTATACTCCATCCCAAAATTAACATTTTGTCATTATTCGCTTACCCCCATGTCATTCCAGACCCGCAAAAAATTTGTTCATCTTCGGAAAACAATTTAAGATATTTTGGATGAAAACAGGGAGGCTTGAGACTGTCCCATAGACTGCCAAATAAATAACAGTTTCAAGGTCCAGGAAAGTATGAAAAGCATTGTCAGAATAGTCCATCTGCCATCAGTGATTCAACCATAAAGTTATGAAGCGACGAGAATACTTTTTGTACACTAAGAAAACAAAAATAACGACTATATTCAACAATTCCTCTCCTCTGTATCTCTCCAAATCAGCACCATTTTGACAAATCTGACTAGTACGCAAGCAGCTTATGCTCTTCTGTGTCAGCTGCCCCACAAGGATATGTTTTTTATGTGTATTTACACTTTGGTTTGAAAGCAAACAGTGCATCGGCGCAGCGCAGCTGACACAGAAGAGCGTATGCCACCTGTGTATTGCTCGGATTTGTCAAAATGGCGCTACTCTGATTTGGAGAGACACAGAGGAGAGGAATTGTTGAATAAAGTCGGTATTTTTGTTTTCTGAAAAATTTCAGTCTCAAGCCTCCCTGTTTTCATCCAAAATATCTTAAATTGTGTTCCGAAGATGAACAAAGCTTTTACGGGTTTGGAACGACATGGGCGTAAGTGATTAATGACAAAATGCAATATTTCATTCCTAAAAAAACTCAAAACAACACATGTGGTTTTGTTTACAGTTTCTAGTTCACTTGCAAAAAGGGTAGTGTGAAAGAGAATCGCAACGAACCAAAAAAAATTGGTTACACTAACCAAAAACTACAGTTTAGCATATAGTTTATATTTAGTTATTAAACATTTCAATTTAAAATATTTCAGACAATTTGGTCATTATAAATGTTATAATATATATTCACCTTCTGTAGTTCAGTTCCAAAATGTTTATCATTTGACAATATTCAGTGGTTCATATTCATTTGGAAATTCAACATTCCACATCCTTGAACTGCAAGAAACGCACCTGGTGCAACTCGGCCTCACCAGTAGGTTGTCATAAATATACGTCTGGCATCTGTCTCTTGTCAAGAACAAGCTGTTTTTACAATATTTTGTTTTTCCCCAATGAAAAGGAAGTATTTATTAGTATGAATATTTTTGTATTTATCAATATATTTCACAATTATTTTATTCATCAAGGGAAAAAAAGATCAAGGGACATCTGATTGCTTGTTACTTAAAATGTCAACTCATGAAGTATTACACAAACGTTGTTTGGTTGAAAGACATTGCTGTGTACATCAAACGGATGAGAAGCAAAGCTCAGCAATCATAAGAAGTCACATCACATAGAAGGGAAGAAATGAGAGACTTTATCATTAAGCTTCTCATAAAATCAGCACAGCTCTTCCTGGAAACCGTAATCCCCCACATGCTCAGGGAAAACATCAGAGACGTCATGACTTCTCATGTGATTTCTCAAGTGGGACAAACATTGCCATTTCATATGACATCGAGTTTCCCTTCCGTTCTGCTGTTTGCACAATGAAAAACCAACAACGCTCATAATTAAATTAGACATCAGCTTCAGAGATGCAACAGGAAGCGATGAAAAGCGAGAGAAAGCGCACTGACCTCATCAGTGGCTCTGACCTCAAGTGTGTTTGAGGTCTCTGGTCGACTCACAGGTCAATAAAGGACTGCGGTGACATCTGTTAGTCAGATTTGACTGAGGTCTCCCTCTCAGGGTCATATAAATAAATACTGTTCCTTTGCTCATACAGTAGTTCTCCCAGGAGTGAGCCTTAATGAGTTGCTCTGTTTTATTCTAATTCATAATAACCAGCACATACTGCTCTTAATTACCTACAGCACAGCACCTCCAGCTAAGCAGCCACCTCAGTCCCTTTGGACCATCCTGCAGTCTTGTGCCTGCGATTACAGATTCATCAAAGACAATTAGAAGACTCCCCAAATGCTAGAAAGACATTTTAGCTACTAAAGTTGGCACCTCTGTCACATCTTTTAAAACTGGATCAAAATTATTGGCTTCTTGCATTGCATGCTTTTAAAAGTATTCTAATTGGGTACTGGGGTAAAACACCTACTATAAACTGAAAAATCTATGATGAAATATTTTAGAGTACTTGGCTAATTTTTAAGGGCCGTCAATGGGCTAACATGACCATGCTTACTAGCCAAACCTTGACACCTTGGTTCTGCTGCCAAGTTGGACTGGGTTGATAACAAAATGGATGTAGGTTTACTTCTAGTAACTGACACCAATGAACAGGAGATTCGCCGAGCAAGGCATTCAACTTACGATTACTTCAGGGTATTGTCTCATAGGGTGAAACTGCTAATTCTGACAAGTATTTTATTTTTATTATTATTATTATTATTTTCTTTATTTGGAGATAATTAAACAAATAATTAAGCTTTGCCATCACAGGAATAAATTACATTTTTAAATTATAAAAATATTAAATTATACAGTTATTCTAGATTGTAATAATATTTCACAATATTCTTTTATTTCTGTATTTTGACCAAATTCATGCTGCCTTTGTGAACATAAAACATCCAAAATATCTTACCAACCTCAAAGTTTTAATCAGTAGTGTAGTGCATATTTCTTTGGAATAACTTTCTTTTGATTCTGTGGTGAAATATTAAATATTTTTGACAGGTTTCCGAAAATTCATCCTCAAATATTTTTGCATATTACCGCTGTATCTACTTCTGTGTTCTGTGTCATTCAAACAAGTGATAATATCTACAGCGACGTTTCCCTTTAGAGAATGCCCTGCTTATTAATAACGTTAACGTTGTAATTCACAACCTGAACTAATTGTGTGGTACTTAAGAGTGCAGATTTTTAGATTTAGATTTGTACATGTCCTCTAAAAGAATGTAGCCTGCAGGAAGGATTAGTTCGGCAAAACAGATCTCTGGCAGAGCATGTGGCCATCCTCCACTCAGGAGAAGAAGAGAGTCTCGGGAAGACAGAAGGAAGAAAGGCTTGTCTTAACTGCCATGTTCTAGAGGCAGTCCTGAGGGACCTCAGGGAGTCTGTCTGGGCCTGTGTGGACACAGCTTGTAATAAAAATACAGAGCAAATCCAACATACAGATCTGCGACAGAGGGACTGAGAGGGACAGTAAAGGATTGATGGGGAAAGAAAGATTATTTTGGTACGTGTGTATTAGAGAGTGGATCTCTGAGACTAAATCACCTCTTCTACCATGAGTTTAAGAGAAGACTTCAGCTCCAGCAGTAGATGTGGCATGTAAGCGCACAGAGAGAGACGGTCCCCTCCTTTAGCGCTAAGAGAATCAGGAGGTCACAAATTGAATTAGACCGGAAGAAAGAGCCAGGCCTGGACCTGCAGGAAACAGGACTCCAGAGATACACAATTACTGCTGTTTGCTTTGCTTTGCTAATGTGTGTGGGGCAAGAAGTGTGTGCCTCTGTGTGTAGTATTTATGTGATCTGTTGCAGTGTTACATCATATCCAGCCAATCACAGTTCATACATCTAACTTCAATAAAAAAAAAAAAAAAAAAAAAAAATGTTTCTTTTAAAAAAAATTAAAAAATTTTTTTTTTTTTTTTTTTTGCAGCTTAATATTTACAGACACTAGTCCTTATTGTGATTTAATTTAAGTGTAATGACCTGCTTTTAATTAATTCACCCAAACTTTGACATACTCCGTGATATTCCACGTTATACAGTAAATTCTTCGATTCTGTCTGCATTTTCCACATCGCGGAAATCATAGGGCCCTAAGTTCACACACATTACTGCCTGTTTTACTTGTTTTCTCATTGAGCTCCTTCACTTTATGACCATCCGCTCCAACAGGGAAAGACACTTTCCACATCCAACTTCATTTATCTTCCATTTCATATCTGTCTTGTCTCTAAATGGGAATTCACAACACATCGGTAAATATGCCCATGTGTGCACAGAGATGACAGTAATTGCTTGTGTTTTTACAAGTGTTCCAGACAGGGGAAAACAACAATCACACGAGTGCCCTACAGGCCACGAGCGCATCTCTGGCCCGTGCAGCAGTAGAGTAGGATCGTGATCCTTGGCTTTGTCCTCTGGCTTTCCGCTGAGCCTCTGTGCCGTGTCAAAAAGGCCCCAGGGCTGAGGACGATAAGCCAACTCCAGGGACATGGAGTGGCATATGAGCCTCAAAGCCAAAGAAGCCTCATACGCCAGCCCTCCTTTTGCCATCTGCCCTTCCAGGAAAGGTTAAACAGGACTCGATCAGGAAGCACTGATTTCAACTATTTGGAGACCGGTCACGTTGGAAAGGATTAAGGAGGTACCTGCTGCTCTGGCAGTGGCAGGGTTAAATGAAAGGTCTGGTTACTGTGTGTTTATGGCCATGTGCTTGGTTTCCATACCTAGATGCAGGTGGATGAACCCCGTGGCTAGATTATTCTCTACCTGAGGAGAGTAAACACTCACACTTGCCAGTTTCTTTCTCTACTTCGGTTTCAGTGTGTGTGGGTGGGTGAGTTGGTGTACGGGTAGGTGAGGTTAAGAAAGATTTCAATAACAGTAATGATGCTTGGATGTGCCTGTACAGTGGAGCGGATATTTCTCATGTGGATTGTGGATGAGTTGCTCATATGTTTAAAGGAATAGTTTATCCAGAAGAGAAAATTAATCTTCTCATCCTCATTTCATTCCAGAGCTTTTGTTCTTCTGTGGAACTTAAAAAGAGACATTTTAAAGATGCGTTTCCATGCAATTAAATGAACAGGGATTCAAATAAAAAAGTAACTTTTGCACTAAAATGTATCTAAATCTTACAGATAAAAAGGTTTAACCACACATACGCAAATTCAAATACTCTGGGTGATTTTATAAATGCATGAAGAAATTATTATCATTATTATTATTATTATTATTATTATTATTATTATTATTATTATTATTATTATTATTTAGTAGCTAAATGGTATGTGTTTTATACTAATCAATGCCTAGGTCCCAGAATTGCCTGATACTTCACTGGTGACTTCACTGGTGATGTTTTTTTTTTTTTTTTATCAGTTACGTACATTAGGGTTTTATGGTGGCTATCAGTATATTATGAAGATTATATTATATTATATTATATTATATTATATTATATTATATTATATTATATTATATTATATTATATTATATCATATTATATTATATTATATTATAGTATAATATAAATATATTATAGTATATTATTCAATTTTAATATCAATATGTACAGTAGTAAGAAGAAAAAAAATTGTGATTTTCTGATATAAATTTGCATATGTTATGGACGTCGGTTATGAACTTCTTTGCTATCTCTTTTAAAGGACTTTTGAAGAAAAACAGCTCCATATTTAAGGAAACGCATACAAAAAAACAGAACCAGTAGCAATGTAACCTTTTTTTCAGATTACTAAAGTTTGTTGCGCATAACCCAAATTAAGCTTAATCCATAAAACATAAATTGTTGCTACTGTACAGCTGTTTATTGTGTTTGAGCTGGTCGTCACACTTGGCAGCGCTCAAAAATCTGGCTTCTCTCAGGTGCGAGTGCATTTTTAGAGAGCGTTGTATGTTTGCTGAGAGTGATGAAAGGTTGTGTGGAAAGCCTTTATATGGAGATTGGGGTCGCTCATTTAGAACACTCCAAGTTCACTTAAAGTAGAATGAGGTTAAGATTAAATTCAAGTGCACATATGTGTTGTGAATTAGGCATAATTTATATTTTTTTAATGAGAAGTTCTCTTGTATAATTACAAATTATCCATGCAATTATTAGTGAATGACAACCATTGTGTGATATTTCTGGATGTTCAAATACATTGTGATTTTACACAAAATGATTTTTCAAAGTCTTGAATAAAACAAAGAGTATGTTTTACAAGAAAATACTATCTTTACACTTTAAAATTTCACGATTAATTTGAGGTGTTACTTGCCTCCTTTTTTTTTTTGATATTATTTGTGAAATTTACTAGCAATTTCTGAGTGAAAATTGTTTCAAAGTAAATCATGCACCAATTTTTGTACTTTTTCCTATCCTGCTTTAATAAACAGAGTCAACTCTAAATAGGTTGATTGCCCTAAAAATGTAAACAGCTATCAGAATATTATTGTTTATTTCAGTTTCACAACCAACCTGACAAAGCAAAATTTGAAGTGGGACTGTTTGTTGTAGGTGAAAGGAGAGAAAACCAGCTTGAAATGAATAATAATAATAATAATAATAATAATAATAATAATAATAATAATAATTTGTTACATTTATATAGCGCTTTTTTTGGGGTACTAAAAGTGCTTTACATGAAAGGGGAGGGGGGTATCCTCAACCACCACCAGTGTGCAGCATCCACCTGGATGATATGGCAGCAGCCATATTGCACCAGAACCCAGACCACACACCTGCTTATTGGTGGATAGAAGACAGAGTGATGAAGCCAATCAGTGTATGGGGATGATTAGGAGGCCATGAGGGTCAGAGGCCAATTGGCAAATTTGGCCAGGATCCCGAGGTTATACCCCTACTCTTTTTCGAAGGACATCCTGGGATTTTTAATGACCACAGAGAGTAAGGACCTCGGTTAAACGTCTCATCCGAAGGACGGTGCTTTTTACAGTATAGTGTCCCCATCCCTATACTGGGGCATTAGGACCCACACAGACTGCAGGGTGAGCAACCCCTGCTGGCCTCACTAACACCTCTTCCAGCAGCAACCTAGTTCTCTCAGGGGGTTTCCCGTCTAAAAACAAGCACAGTTTCACAATTGCATTCAGTGCTGCTAGCGCCATAGAAATGACACACTTCACCTTCAAGATCACTTCATGTTTATATGATGGATCTCCAAAAGGTGCGTACCCAACCCCTGTTAATCCCCTCTGATATTCAGTACCAAAAGAGCCTGTTCCCGGATGTGAACATGGGCCAGCTCGTTGGAAATTGCTGTCTTTCCGTCTCATTAATTTTCCTTGCAAACAGAGATCCGGCAGGTCCATGGTTCTTTAGTCCCATACATGTTTAATGCCTTGGGGAAGAGGATATGGAAGGCCAGATTCTGCTCCCTCTGCAGTCGCCACGGCTTAGGCAGTGAATAAAGCGCCCTTACAAAGTCACACTGTCGTGATGTCAAGAGGGCAGCCTCTTGCCAAAAATGTCATTATCTCCACACTTGTGTGCAACAATGTGCAGGCCACCGAAGGTGAGGAGGTGAGCAAACACACAGGGAGAGGGAGAAGAAGAAGAAAAGATGTTTTGAAAAAGTGGAAAAAAAGAGACAAAGAGAGATATGATTGTTTTCCCCCGAAATATAATTTCACTTCAAGAAGCGCAGGGGTATTTAAACTGACATTTCACAATTCAAACACAAAGAGCAGTGCTTGTGCAAAGGTCACACGAACATAAGAACAGATTTGCAATTTAGATTGTGTTAAAAGGCTGACAACTCCCCAGATTCAGATTTTTATTTCATTAGGACCACGTGATTCTTCCAGCACTTTCTACAGTCTGCATTCCACTCGCTGATCAGATGATAAAAAGGAGGAGGACAACAGCTTACAGTGCCAAAACACCAACAAAACAACAAGGTATCAATTCCAGTCATTCTCTGTGGACCAATTATCACTAAAGTATTTAGTATGTTGATTACAAATGTCTCCTTGTTAAACAGTGAAAGGACTTTCACTGTATGCTTGTTCAATACAAGTTTCTCTTCCAAGCAGAAATTACTCTATAAAGCCCACTGTATAATATTTGACATGCAAATTTATATGGTCTCTAAATTATCTATATGAACAAATCCTGAATACCTGTTGTACACAAGACTGATTTTTTTTTTTTTTTTTTATCAAGTAAAAGTCCTTCAGTTTAATTAATCTTCAGGTCGTGGTACATGTTTGTTTTTTTTGCTGTGAAACATTTAATTATTTTTAAAGAATAACTTATTTTTTATTAGTAAATTTTTGGAAGTTGAAAATGTATTAGACTGAAGCAACTTAGGTTTACGTAATTATCCATACATCATTTTTAGTCAAATATGGTTTTGTCAAATATGATACATCAGATTCTGAGGAACATTACTCTCAATCATTGTATTGTATTATATTATATTGTATTTTACAGTGTATTTGGCCCCCACAATAAAAACCAAAGAGCTTTTTCATAAAACTAAGCATTTAAAGGGTTAGTTCACCCAAAAATTTAAATTAAATTACCCCATGATTTACTCACAATCAAGCCATCCTTGGTGTATATGAATTAAAATTTTCTTGCAAATCCAATCAGAGTTATATTTAAAAATGTCTTGGCTCTTCCAAGCTTTATATTGGCAGTGAATGGCTGTTTTTATTTTTTATTTATTTTTTTTTTTTCTTTCAATAGTCCAAATGAAGTCCAATTAAGCGCATCCATCCATCATAAAAGTGTCCCACACAGCTCTGGGGTGGGGGGGGGTAGCGGGGGGTGAATAAAGGCTTCCTGTAGAGAATCAATGCATTTTTTAAAGAAAAAAAAAATACATATTTAAAATTTTATAAACAGTAATCTCTAGGATGACATAGGACGTAGGCGTAGCGTAAGGTTCAGTGAAAATATGCTAGTCTCGTGAGAATCAACGTTTGTTAACAGGAGCAAAGGAAGCAATGTTTCCTTACTTTAGCAAAGGAAAACTCCTCTTGGCTTATTGCGAAATCCTCAAACATTTTTTCTTTACAAATCTTCGTTTTGTACTTCTACAGTAATTCATGACTAGTGTTTTGTTTTGCTCTCTCCGCTGTGCCTCCGCATTCATCACTTCTCACTGGACCTTACGCTACGTCCTCATCTGCCGGAATGGTGTTATTGTAATCGCGCGTAAGACAGTTAGTGGAAGCTACAGACCCTGCCATTATAAAGCTTGAAAGAGCCAGGACATTTTTTTTTTAAATATTCCTTCGATTGAATTTGTCTGAAAGAAGAAAGTCATATACACCTAGGATGGCTTGAGGGTGAGTAAATTATAAATTAAAATGTGAGTAATTTTAATTTTGGTGTGAACTATCCTTTTAAATATCATCTTACTATTATTAGGAGACATGGTGACAACTGATATTCATATGCATTTTATTATTATAAAGATTGGATTGATTTGCCTTACAAGTGATCAGGATTTCAACTTTTAGGCCATAAGAACATCAGCACCTGAACCAAATTTGATTTGCTCAGTTTTGGTCTCTGTATAAAAATCATGGTGTTACCCCCCAAGCCATAAACCCCCCCCCCCCCCAAATTATGACCTCTACATTATCATTACATCATAAAATATGAGCCATAAAAGTCTGATGTATCAAATATGATACAAAAAAAAAAAAATTCTAAAGAAAAAAAAAATCTGACTATTACTTCATATGCCAGGCTTCACAGGGATAATGAATTCAAGTCTCTTCTAGAGCTGATCTGAGACTGACCCTTGGACAAAAAACCTGGTCATGTTCAAAGGAGGACACCTGGGCCCCCTTCACATCCACATGCAGCTGTCAATCAACATCAGTCAGTCAGAGTCATTCTAACTGACAAAAAGCCTTGTAAGAACAAGCATGTTTCCACTAAGCACTCCTGGGAAGAAGTAGTATTGTGTAGCCAGACGCTTGACTAAAGGCATACGATCTAGTTCACACTGCAGCGTATCTGGCCAAGAACCTCCAAATTAGACAGAAAGAGACTGTCTGATTGACACACAAAGTGACCAGTCATTTTGTTTATACCTACTGTTTAAGGGCAGAATTATCTAAAATAGATTACACTATAATAGGCTGTAAGCATGTGAATTTGCTGAAAATTGACCAATCTTCAGGCCATTTAAGATGTAGATGATTTTGTTTCTTCATCTGAACAAACTTTGAGAAACTTAGCATTACATCACTTGCTCACCAATGGATCCTCTGCAGTGAATGGTCAGAATGAGAGTGCAAACAGCTAATAAAAACATCCCAATAAATTAATCCACACCACTCCAGTCCATTATCTAATGTCTTTTGCGAAATGAAAAGCTGCATGTTTGTAAGAAACAATTTCATCATTATGATGTCAGGCACCCATTCACAGCAGAGGATCCACCGGTGAGCAAGTGATGTAATGCTAAATTTCTCCAAATCTGTTCATATGAAGAAACAAACTCATCTACATCTTGAATGGCCTGAGGGTGAGCAAATTTTCATTTGTCAGTGTGCATAAAAACTCCCTTTTTCATTGCGCAGCTTGTTGCTTAAACAGAAATACCCTCCTTGAAATTTAGTTAATTATTGGAATGGACTGAAATAGACTGAACAATGCCTGAAACTTGGTATCACAAGCACTTCCTGTGACTGTTTGCCTCTTTAAGAAGAATCGCTTTATGGATTCCCCAATTGAAAGTCGCTTTGGATAAACACATCTTGAAAATTACTAAATGTAAATGTGAAGACTCTGTTATCAGAATTTCTGTATAAGAACATAAAAATATATAGAATATATAGTTCTGCTATATCGAGTTATCTTATAAGCACAACTTTTTGCAGGTGGACTTATTTGGGGAAAAAAAAAATGTTACTTAAAGCCAGCCAATCAGACTAGAGCTTGGCAGTTTTGTGTTCAGTATGCATCAGATGGTCAGTGAACGGACTGTGGGCGGCCTATGCAAGCCTGAGGCTGAAACTAGGGGAGCGGTAACAAAACAAATCTCTCTCCTCATTTATATATTTTTGTTAACTCCCTTTCACACATGCATACACACAGATTTAGACAGATGGAGGATTATGAATTTATTTCTTCCAGATAGTTTCTTTTCTGCCTTAGGTTGTCTACAGGCATGGATTTTGGACTGGGAAATGGAAGAGTAATTTTGGGTAAACAATCTATGGATTAATATGGATTATGCACTGGATTTGTGTGCCATCTGAAGTGTAAATAGTTGATGAATTGCAGGATATTTACCACGCATATTCCATATCAATGCTTCAGTTTTAATTTCTAAATTCAACTTTATTATCTAAAAATCAAAACCTGCAAAATCTATATATTTAAGTATTTCTTAAAGGAATAGTTCACCCAAAATGAAAATTTGCTGAAAATTGACTGACCTTCAGGCCATTTAAGATGTAGATGAGTTTGTTTCTTCATCTGAACAGACTTTCAGAAACTTAGCATTACATCACTTGCTCACCAATGGATCCTCTGCAGTGAATGGTCAGAATGAAAGTACAAACAGCTCATAAAAACATTACAATAAAGTAATCCACACCACTCCAGTCAATTTTCTAATGCCTTGTGAAACGAAAAGCTGCATGTTTGTAAGAAACAATTTCACCATTAAGATGTCAGGCACCCATTCACTGCAGAGGATCCACCGGTGAGCAAGCGATGTGCTAAATGTCTCCAAATCTGTTCAGATGAAGAAACAAATTCATCTACACCTTGAATGGCCTGAGGGTGAGGAAATTTTTAGCAAAGTTTAATTTGTCATTGTGCATAAAAACACTTATTTTCATTACGCAGCTTATTGCTTAAACAGAAATACCCTCTTTGAAATCGAGTAAATTACTGGAATGTACTGAAATAGACTATTTACACTATTACCCAAAACAGCAAATTGCATTAATCAGAATAAAACTATTTATTTAATGCTCAGCCACTACCAACATGTTTAAAATGTTATAGTGCATCGCAACACCTAGAAGTGAATACAGCTTTAAATATTTTAGACTGTTACTAGGGAGAAAATGAGTGTGAAATAAGGACTGTTTTTGTTCTGCATTTTCAGGTGTCATTATGTGTCTAATTCAGTAAACACTACTATGTACTGCATTTTGTACTTGTTTCAGCACCATGGACAGGGACCAAATCACTCTCAAAAGTAAACCTGGAAAAAAAAAAAAATATATATATATATATATATATATATATATATATATTATATAATATATATATATATATATATATATATGTAATGCGAGAGAGAGAACAGAGAGTGATAATAATAATAATAATATCTAACAATCTGCTGCACACACATTGAAACACTGTAATGGGTAATGTACTTTACAAAGTGTCCTGCAGTCAGTCTGCAATGACTGGAAAAGAATAACCTTTTGGGGATTACGCAGAAAAATCACTGCTGCACTATTAATGTTATTGAAATTCCATAAAGCACTGCCCTCTCTCTCTCTCTCTCTCTCTCTCTCTCTCTCTCTATCACACACACACACACACACACACACACACACACAACTTTACACACAGTGTTTCTGTTATTCTGTCACTTTGCAGATCGCAGGACACCTAAACCATAAATCTCAACTTTTTTCAAATGATGGATATATCTATGAAGCAACCCCTACACATCTTAAACAAACCTGATGGTTTGCTGGTTTATTCTTTCGCCTGGCTAGAAAAGAAACCAAAAAGAGCAGTGAACAGAGCGCATAATAATAATTAATAATAATAATATCTAACATGCTGCCCACACATTGAAACCACTGTAATGGGTAATGTACTTTTTACAAAGTGTCCTGCAGGTCAAATGACTGGAAAAGAATAAACTTCTGGGTTTATTACGCAGAAAAAATCACTGCTGCAGCTATTAATGTTATTGAAATTCCATAAAAAAAACACTGCTCTCTCTCTCTCTCTCTCTTCTCTCTCTTCTCACACACACACACACACACACACACACACACACACAAACAAACACACAGTGTTTCTGTTATTCTGTCACTTTGCAGATCGCAGGACAGAACCATAAATCTCAGACTTTTTCAAATGAGAGAACATGCTGCTTTGTCCCTCCATATATATATGAGAGCAACCCCTGTGGGACAAAAACATCTTAAACAAACCTAAGATGGTTTGCTGGTTTAAGCTGGTCTTTCTGCCTGGCTAACTGAAAAGTAACCAAAAGTTTATTTGTTCGTCTAGCCTAACCTTGTGCATTCAAGTTGCCAAACAAATCCATCTCCCGTTAATCCACAAGTGCGCGCGCACCGTTCTCGCGCGCAGATGACAAAACAGCGGACCGTACACATGTAAGAGGCTTTTTTTTTTCTTTTTTTTTTCTCATACGCTCAACGTAAAAGAAATGTGATTACAGCTTACGTGACCAGCTTTTGTTAGAAGCCGTCAACAAACAAACCAACACCAAAAGGAAAGGCAGCGTACGCCTACCGTGCACTCTTCCATACACGTCCGCACCGAATATACATCCGTTTCATATTTCTGAACCAAAAGCTCAAACTCTTGGTATTTCTCCTGAGCTCGTCGGTCGTAGCGTTGGTAAGCCTGAACGCACTGGCTGCATCCCGACGCATCAGCCATGTCCAGGCTACAGGTCAAATTGTCCGGACTCGTAAACCCGTAAAACAAATCCAAAAGCGAGTAGGAGTTACAAAAAGAAAGATAGAAATCGCTCAGGTTCCACTCGGAGAGGCCCGAGCACACGGCTTCCGCCTCGTCAAAAGTCAAGCAGTTTTTGGAGAGGCTGTCAGGATGACAAGTTTCAAGTCTCCACAGAGGTTTGGTAGAATTGCCTATAAAAATAAGACTCTGCTCTCTCTGATGGCTGGGTGAAAGTATATGGTTCGTGTGCTCCAGCCGTTTGTCTCGCGTCCTCGTCAATTTCGCCTCGGCGCAGAACCACAGATGATCAGAGAGCAAAACGGTGATAAACAAAAGAGAGGCTAAGGACAGTCGCCATCTCTGGGCCCTTTCCGAATCGGTGAATAATGGCTTTTCGTCCTCTCGGGGTGCGAAGCAGATTTTTAAGCCGTCATCTTGCTGCCGACACGTCCAAGCACCCCTGGTCATATTTCAGGAAAGAGCAGCACTGGCCGACTCCACCGCGACGGCTCCTCTGCCACAAAATGCATTGATTTGAAATGTTTTCTTCCCGTTCAACAGCGCTCCCGGCAGCTGTATCCGACTCTCTGGGCTAGATGAAGCCGCGCGCGGTCATATCTCCGTTATTCCGCATGGCTCCCCGAAGAAAAAGCGCTTTCTGTGTGACAACATGCCTCCTCTGTTCCCGAAGCTCCTGCCTGTGTCCCCGTATCTCCTCAAGGGAAGGCGAGACGCTGAACGAGCTGCTCTTTCCCTATCTGGGCGGATTGCCTTCGATCTTCTCTGCTTTTCATCATCATCATCTTGGGTTCTGTGTTAAGTTGCCGCCATGTTCGTCTTGAAACACTTTTTGGGGAGCTGGGTCATTTGCGTCATCTCCATCCTGGCGCAGTAACACAGATCTACAGACTACAGGCGATGGATACACGCGCTCGCTCACCCGCTCTCTCTCTCTCTCTCTCTCTCTCTCTCTCTCTCTCTCTCTCTCTAGCTCTCTCTGTCTCTCTCTCTCTCTCACACACACACACACACACTCACTGGACGTGTCAGTATGAGAGATCACTCATCATAATAAATGGACATTTCCCCGTACGCATTTAGATTTCAAAGCCGTTCACCCCCTTGGATTTCCTCTTGTTCACATTCATAGTCCATTTATCTTCAACATCCCGTCACGTTCCCGTCCAAAGCGAAACGTACAAGCTCCGCGCAAAAATAATCGACGTAGTGTGGACGTGTAAAGACGCGGTGGCCCTAAATAAAATCGATTTGGCGGTGCGTAATATCCTTTAAATGCGCAAAGACGGGAGGAAATGGATGTCACATGTTGCGTAAAGGAGAATCAGCGTGTGACAGAGATAAAACGACATTTTGTATGTCTCGTTCATCCAGTTCTGACGGAAGTTTAATAGTATGCAGCGTGTAACTGTGTGTAAGGAGCCGGGAACAGGAGAGACATCTGGGCGTCAAAGCAGCACGTTGGAAAGCGAGCGCGGAAACGTGAGGCGAGTGTGTGTGTGTGTGTGTGTGTGTGTGAGTGAGAGAGAGAGAGAGAGAGAGATAGAGAGAGAGAGAGATGGGGGGGATTTGGGGGGAGTGAGGCTGAGAGAGAGACAGATACTGTATATTTGTCCTCTAACAGGCTAACCTTGTGCGGGATGGCCCTGTTTGATCCAGCATTTCCAAGTAAACAAATCACAACGCGCTTGGCTTCTGCCTTTCTGCCTAATTTGGGTACTGAACGCGAGGAGAGAAGCGAGGCTAGCATGTAAATAAGCGCTTTTTACACACTCAGAGTCGCCAAATCACTGTCATGGTTCTATTACTTGTAGTTCTAGCAAGTATGATTCTTTCCTTAAAATTAATTGCACCCCCTAAAACGAGAGGGTTTTCCTGATACCAAAGTAAAATGTATATTTGTTTGTATTAATATTTAAATGTTAATAAGTAATATTTGCTATTAATGAATATTATTGATAAAGCCAAAATTGTGGGGGGTTTGACCCCTTTTATAACTTCAGTGCTTCTTAAAAAAGTACATGTTCTCAATTGATCATGTGTAAAAGTGATAAATAATGACTGTATTAATGTTTTGTCAGCATTCCATCAAATGATGATCCTTAAAATGCTCCATCAGTGTACTGGTTACCATAAAGTTATAATATTTATTATTTTATCATAGCTTTACATATTAAAAATCACACAGACATTTTAAAGATTTGTTTTAAAACTTAAGATAGGTATAATTCATCATTTGGATAGATGTGCTTAGCGCAGCACAAGACAGTCTGAGTTGCACAAGATGAACCTCAACATTTCAACTAAACTGTGTAATGGAAATGTGTAAAAAGGTGTTTATATAAGCTAGAGGTTAAAATGCCCCAAATAAGCCTGAGGCAAAAGCACAATGTGTAGACACAATGCTTTGCCCTTCTGTGAATAAAAATGAGGCTTTGCAGAAATCAATGTACAGTACGTTCAATAGAATGTCTTATATCATATCACAACTTTAGATAAATAAATAAATAAATAAATAAATAAATGCTTTCCAGAATTTTTATCAGCAGGATTTTTTTTGGAAAGACATTCTCAATGTCAGGTTAACAATTAATAGCAACGTGCAAATACAATATACAAATATATACAGTATAATCACACATGCAAATATACTTGAAGTAGCCTAATATTTAAGTGCATAGGCCTATTTACCCCAAATAACATTGGATGTTATCTACTTTTTAAAATTTCTTAACCTCTCAAATTACAATATTCTTAACAGCTACATCTTTAAGAAAATATATCTCTGTTAATTTCTCATTTGTTACAATCTGCAACATTTTTATTATTAGAAATTAGACCAATTATTTAGTCTCATGGATCAAATTAGTTTCACAGTGCATAAAGACAAGGAGGTGTTTAGGAAAGGGCTGTGGTGGTTTTGTTACGGTTACGTGTGTTTTCATAATACTTGTGTTCTGTTGGATGTTTTCTTTTTGAGTTTCAAATCGCTGCTAATTTGCTAAGAGTGCTGCCGTCTATCAGCGGTAATTGGGTGATCAGCTGGCAGTCATTTTAAAACAACTCTTCCGTTCTTCAGATGGTGGTGGTGCAACTTCGGGCCGGTCGCACTGATCCAGACTCCCTGTTAGCCGCCAGACCAAAATGTATTGTTAGTGTTTTTGAGTGTTTCTTCTGATTGTTGGTTTCCTTTGGAATGTGGTAGTAATGTAGGAGAGACCTGCCCTTTTGTTTAAATCTTATTTCTACCAAGGGTTTTTTATTTTTTTTGTAATTTATTTATTTATTTATTTATTTATTTATTTTTTTGGCTAAGAGTAGTTAGGTTAGGTTGATTGTATTTATTATTTACATTCCTTTTTAAAGATAATACATATTTCTTTTTTATTTTATTAGATTGGTTTTGTTTGTTATTTTGGGCCTTGGGTCTCTCTGACGAAAAATACCACTTTGTTATTCATATCTTTTTATATTTCTATATTCTACAAATTATTTGCTTTATTGTTATTTCTTTGTTTGGACTGTGGGTCCCTTAATGAATTCTATTAATTGGTGGTTGCGTTTTCCTTGATGTACAATAAAGCTACCTTATACTTTATTGTGTTTTCTTTGGTTCTTTGGTTCTTTTTTTTTTTTTTTTTTTTTTTGGTCTGGTGGCCTACTGGAAGCCTTTTGTTCTGTCCTTTTAATTATTACGTCTTACCCCTAGTGGATGTAATAGTTACCATGTTGTTTTTGGTTAAAAAATTAAAACTCGCAAGGTAACGTTTCAAGCTTGCAGGCTGACGAAGGGCATATTACGTTACCTTGTGTGAAGTCCATTATCAAATTGTTTTGCATTTGTGGAGCCTTGGTGTGCCGACTTTTGTTTTTGTTTTTTATTATTTTCTTTGTTGAGCACCCAATTTTGAGCATAATTTGCCATTGATGTGTATCCTTTGGTTCCATCTTTGCTAAAAAAAATTCAATCTAAAATGTCCTCAGGAAGCATTTAGCCTCATTGTACCCAGTGACCCTAAATGCAGTTGTTGTTGCACTTGCAATTGTCAGTGCAGCATAGCTCTAATAATGGCCAGCTTATTTTACTGACAAACCCTTCCCAGACTAAAGATTTTAGAGGAAGTGCGTATCACTCATTAGAGAAAATCAGCTGGCAGAGCAAGAGGAAATCAAAGATTCACATGGAAAATAATGAGGATTAACATGCAGTGCCAAGACTGATCATCTGTCGCTGATCTGAACAGAACTCACCCCCTCCCATCCTAATACTTCATGGACAGAGAAGGCATAAAAAGGCCAAGCCTAGATGAGCACATACACATTACCTAGAATGAACATCTGTCTTCTGTAAATATATTTTAGTTATACATCACTCGTGACAAAATAAATAAATAATACAAAAATAACAGCACAAGTTAGTGTTTCCCATTTTTTAGTGTCACCCAAAGGCTAGAATCTCATCTACTCTGTGGAACATTCTAAAATTGCCTGTTCATCTTCTAGAATAGTTTCAGTGTTCTCACACAAGACTTTCAGCATACTCATCAAGAGATCTAAATTATGAATTGTGGAACAAGCCGGGGGTGAAAATTGAGCACAGCGTCTGCATTAAAATCAAGATGAGTAGCACCTGTAGAGCTCACTCCCATCTTCATTTTGATGATGTTTATGGACTTATCATCATAACAAGGGTTTGGTCTTGCTGTCAGCAAAATCAATAAGTTACGGCAATGTTATCTTGTGTCCAGTGGCCAGTAAAATCTAATGATATAACAGCTCAATGAACCCCCTTCAAACAAACATTCTCTAGAGGGCCGGCTATTTAACTGCCGGGCACCACACACGATGATGTGTTGGGAAGGGGGAGGGCCGTTCTCCCTTACCCATCTGTCACCAGTTGCTCGTTCTGTGTCAAACTTTAATATGTGAAATCAATGTAATGATCCCAAGAAACATCCTTCTTTTGAGCAACTATTCATTTGTAGCATTATTATATATATATTTTTTAAAGATGACCTCAGTCTCGCCTACCATCGTCATAGCAACAGAGTAACCCGTAAGACCTGACAGAACACCCTGAGGGTACATATATAGTGCTGGTGTCATTTGTCAAACAGAACCAAGGATACTGTAAGTCCTGTGGACTACGTGGTTGGGGAAATTGTAGTTGAATAAATGGTAGTCAGACATATTAAGCGAATGAGATGACTTCCCCCGCAGGCAATCTCTGCCTAGAGCTTGAATTCTGCCCAAAGACAATGAAATATGGCCAAGCATCTCTAACAGCTTGCTAGACCACAGCAAAGACATTGATCTGTTTTCTTTAAAGGGATAGTTCATCAAAAACTAAATTCTCTTAAAGGGATAGTTCACCCAAAAATCTAAACTCTGTCATGATTTACTCACCTTAATATTAATCCCAAGACTTTTCATTCATCTTGAACACATAAATGAAAGTTTTTTTTGTTTTTTGTTTTTTTAATGAAAGATTTGTCTCTTCATTGAAAGTCCAAAGTTTGACACTTCAAAAAGTACAAAAAGACATTAGAAAAGGAATTCAAGTTGTTTGGTCTTCTGAAGAGACTTAATCGCTTTATATAATAAACAGATTTAATTCAGTCTTTTTTTTTTTTTTTACAAATAAACATTGATCAACACACATACATTGAGAATGTTCAAATATGGTAAATGAAAGCTCAAACATACTTGAAGTGTCAAATTTTGGTTACTTGGAGTTTCAAAGGAGGAACAGAAACCTCAGGTTTCATATATATATATATATATATAATGAAGGTGAAAGATGTTGTCAAGGGTGTATTCATTGGATCAAAAACACACTGTGTAAAAACAGTAATTTACATTGATCAACATACACACATAGAGAACACCAAATATGTTGTTGATGAAAATGAAATGAAAATGAAAGCTCAAACATATTTGATGTTTTGAAGTGTCAAAGTTTTGGTTACTTGGAGTTTCAAAGGAAGAACAGAAACCACAGGTTTTATAAAAATAATAATAAAAGTAATAATTGGAATAAATTTGGAATCAAAGACGAATATATTCTTATATAACTCAAAAGATAAGGCTGAACTCCTGCAGGAGGAGCAGAGCAGTGAATCTTCATTTGATATTAAGAACTTGGTTGTGATTATGGAATGTCGTCATCATCATTTGATATTAATAACTTTCATTCAATTAATAAATATTCTACATCACATTCATTTATATATACGCTGGCATATATATATAGAGCATATATATATATATATATTAATATATTATATATACTTGGTCCTTGTGATTACTGAAAATAAAGATGCGTGAGGACAGGTAAATGATGACAGTATATATATTTTATTGTTCATTCATTTTACACGAGGACAGGTAAATGATGACAGTTTATTTCTGGATGAACTATTCCTTTAATGAAGAAAGCATTGACTGTGATACTGTGTTGTTACATGTTGTACTGCACGGAGAGATAAGATATTACACAACAACATGTGAACAGATCTAGCAGAGACCGGATGTTGTACTATGCACATGGCGTTCGTTTATTATGTTTGTGTCTCTCGCCGTTCGGTAGGGCACAAAGAAAGCCTGAATCAATTAAGGAGCCGGGTATCATAAGGGTTCTGTAATTAAATGCGTTGTGAGTCTCAGGGTCCTCACACCGCCCCCAAGGCCTGCATTAACTGAATGAGCAGATCATAGAGTTGATGAATGAATGTGGAATAACATGGAGAGGGACAGGACGGGGCTGCTGAATTTGGCAGCTTATAACACATATATTGGTTACACTTTCTTTGAGGGTTTATCCAAAACATGACTTCTGTTGAATACAAAAAAAAATTGTTTGCAGAATGTTCAAGCACCATGAGAGAGAGAGAAAAATATATTGTACTTAACATCTCCTTTTGTGTTCTGCATAAAAAATGAAGTCATACAGGTTTGGAAAGGCATGGGGGTAATGAGTAGATGATGACACAAATGGTGGGAATGTCTAAAGACAATTTGAAAGGAGCTTAAAGGGATAGTTCACCTTCAGTCACTGGCCCCCATTGACTTTCATAGTATGGAGAGAGAGAGTCAATGGGGACCAGCAACTGAAGGTGAACTATCCCTTTAATGAACTCTTCCCAGCTTTGTGTCAGAAGTTTTCCTACACAGACATAGCCATGTGTTAATGAGCTATCATACTAATCACTGCAACTGCTTAGTTCCTTTGGGCAGAAACAGTTTTCAGTTTCAGTTGTCCGTTTTCTAGATAATGATTACTGGTGTAATCACATGCATATTACCACACATACACACGCACATAAAAATGGACATAAAAATGCAGGCGGATAAAATCCTTCGATGTTCAAGATCCTTCATGATGACTATTTAATTTGCTAAATGTAAAAAAACAAAACAAACACCTTCAGACTAGTACAAAACACAGTTTGACTCGGTGAATCTCACAAAACATGTCAAGAACATATCCAGGTCAAATTTCAAACCAACCTCAGTATGACAAGAAAAAGTGTAAATTGTAACATTGTAACATTGTTTATTTCATAGTTCTCCACCAATTCTTCCTAATACTACTGAAATGTAGAGTATTTTACTTGAAGGTACAATATGGTTGAAGCATGAAATTGCAAGTTACTTGTGGAAAAACAATGTAAAGATAAATGAAGTGTGACCTTTACTGTATCAATTTAATGTGAATAAACACTACCGTTCAAAAGTTTGGGGTCATTAAGATATTTATTATAATGAAGGTGAAAGTAGTTGTCAAAGGTATATTCATTTAATCAAAAACAGTAAAAACAGTAATATTATAAAGTATTATTACAATATAAAATTACTTTTTACATTTTTTAATAATTCTGTTTTAATATATAACACATTTTTTATTTATTCCTGTGATGGCAAATCTGAATTTTCAGCATCATTACTCCTGATTTCTGAATGATCCTTCAGAAATTATTCTAATATGATAATTTGCTGCTCAAGAAACATTTGTTGTTGTTGTTGTTGTTGTTGTTGAAAAGATTTATTAAACATAAATTTTTTTGTGGAAAAAATGATACTTTTATTAAAGATTCATTGATGAATAAAAAGTTTTAAAAAACATAATTTATTTGAAACAGTATTTTTTTTTCTTTCTAAAAATAATTACAAATGTCATTACTGTCACTTCAGATCAGTTTAATGCATCCCTGATGAATAAAAAGCATCAATGTACAACTTTTGAATGGTATAGCATATATATGTGTCATCATGATTATACATCATTTGTTTACTGGCTTTAATTAAGTCTGATTTTAGTCATAAAACATTATAATACAGTATCATATATAAATGGAATCATCAAGTATTATCAACAGTCTTGTGAACGTGTAGTCGCAAAATCATGAAGGTAAATGCTTCAACAGAACAATGTTCATCTGTTCATTAGCCAGCTCTCCTGGTGGCAGAGACTCAGAATATTGTCTGTTCTGTTCATGGCTTGCAGGGAACTGTACTGCAGTAATTTGTCGGTGGAGACAGTGAGCATTCAAACAGAGACTGTGAAAGCTCAAGGCTCAGCTATTTACTTCTCGAGAACTGTGGGAAATTTCTGAGGTGTGACTTTTGACCTGCCATCCTCACAGCTTTCAAGCACACCCTCACAGCATCATCACACGACTTCCCCTGTGTTTCACAACACAGCTTTCAATAACTAAATCGCAAGTACATAAACACTCCGTCCTGACCCTGGGCTGCAGTTCATAAAGTTCTCACAGAGAATAAATGCACCTGTTGAATTCCCTTTAGCTGTGCACAGAGCAAGACCAAAATAAATAAATAAATAAATAAATAAATAAAAAATAATAATAAAAAAAACCTGTAAAACATGTTTGGATAGGCTAACATTAGACAACTAAATGTAATAACCAGGGACCTTAGCTATCAGACAGTTCTGCATTGCAGGTCAATAACACAGCACTGATTTAATAATAATAATAATAATAATAATAATAATAATAATAACAACTAAAAAAAAAAATCTGAATTGATATTCATTTTAGATTTTGGGGCATTATGATATTTTGATATGCACATAAAGACAAAAATTTCAGGGTGATACAAAAAATGTCAGCCTGATATCATAATGAAGAAAGAAAATCATTAAACTAATTAAATCCTTGGCATACTCTTTTGTCATTACTTCTTAGACAAAATAATTAAACAAAACGGTTTCACTGCTTATTAATATTTGGAAAAACTGTTAATTTTGATATTTGCTATAAGAAATTACTTTGGAAAATATATTGAAAGACTTTGAAAATAATTAATAAGATCAGGTGTAAGGAAAATATATTATTAATTTATTATTATTAAATTATATACATATTTTTACTGCACAAAGGCAGGTTTATTAGTTAATATATTTAATTTCATATATTTTTCCTTCCAGTTTTACTGGTTTTCTTATAGGAAAATGTAAAGAGTCAGGAAAGCAGTGGAGAGAGTTCAGGACATGACCCAGAATTGAATCAGAATTCCAGAATTTAACCTGGTTTAAACACCTCAGTGACGTGTTGTGCACAAGTGCACTACTGTCTGTACCACTCATTCCAATAATGTAAGTTTTTTTTTTTTTTTTTTTTTTTTAATGTTCAATGTAAACATTTTTAATGTGTGTGATTTGTAAGTTTAAACATTCGGACATTTGCATCACATAACCAGTTTCATATCTTCTGATTTAGTAAACTTGCTTGGTAGCTCACCTGGTATCGGTGAGTCTTAGAGCAGGGTTTAATATAAGTGGTAAGTTTATTTCCAAACTGAAGCAATATGTTCATCCAACCTAATAAATGGTTCCCAGATTTACATTGATCTGTTTTGGATAAAACTGCACATGTTTTTCGCGCAACTCACTGGACATTTCACTTTGAATGTGTCACAAAACATGCAAGAAGCAATGTAATATCATTTCACAGAAATATCGCCACAGCCATGTTTTTCCAGTGATCCTGACTTGGTACATTTCAAAGAACTTGGTATGAGTTTTATATTAGATTTGTTCTTTTCATTATGATGGATACTATTCTTTGTCGCTGGTCCGTGTGCTAAAAGGTACTACTGGTCAGTACGGTATGAGGAGCTGAGGTTCTCAGGCTGTGCAGTCTGAGGCTTTGGAGGCCCCCTGACAATCTGATGCCCCGGGGTACTGACCCCCCTCACCCACTCTATAAACCAGTCCTGCCTAAGTGTATTTGAGACTGCATGCCCTGACAGAATGCCAAAGATGTGAAACGTCAGAAACAAGTTACCACAAAACAAACAGCCTGTTTCCTGATTTCAGTAATGTAAAAACTGTGTACTTTTGGTGGAAATGCCACATGTGCACTGATAGCTGCAAGCTAAGCTAAGAAAGCAACAATAATTGAATGTGTTTGAGATCCATTTTCTTTACAATGCTGAGAAACTCTTGTTAGAGCAGGTGTCACCACTTCATTTCCTGTCAAGTGATTATTTCACTCTCTTGGTCACATCATTGTCACTCACACCCACAAACCCCTCCCTCCTCTATGTGAACGTGAACATATGCCACCAGCCAGCACGCCTGCCCACGTGCCCGTTTCTGCTTCCACTTCCCTGCCCTGTTATAAACATACTACATATGAATATCAACACACACGTACACACACCAAGCGACACCTGAAAGGTGGCCAATCAACAACATATGTGTGTGGGGTGTGCCAAAGCCAAAGAGGCGTCTCTTTAATTAGCCGCCCACTGCTTTCTGGCAGTGAGGTGATAGCGGGAAAGTGCCCGTGTTCACATGTCCCCTATCTGAGCTTCTCACTGCAGTCTGGAGTTTTCTCCTTTTCCGACAGACATGAGTCAGACCCACCAGGAGAATTAGTGATTTGCAAACATGCAGCTGAGTAATGCTGGGATGCCTGATGGAGGGGAAGAGCCATAATGTTTATACCAACTCATGCAGTGCATTTACAGTACGTCTGTTATACAAAATACTGCTCTAGAATGAGCAGCTTACACTGAGAAAGAGTTAAGCGTTAAAAAAAAATTCAGGTGGCTATAACTTACTTAAACTTACTTACTTAAAGTTAGCATGATGTAAAATCTGCCAAAAGTATAAAAATTACCTTTTTAGATTAAGTGGTATCAAGAAATCACACCAAGTACGATAAATACAGTTTTAGAAATTGTTAAGTACAGTTTAGAAACTGTAAAAATAAACCTAACCTTAAAAATCA
The DNA here is from genome assembly GCF_018340385.1 of Cyprinus carpio. Lineage (NCBI taxonomy): Eukaryota > Metazoa > Chordata > Actinopteri > Cypriniformes > Cyprinidae > Cyprinus > Cyprinus carpio. The sequence goes on from NC_056580.1 coordinate 8,318,443, forward strand.
ATTGTTAAGTACAGTTTAGAAACTGTAAAAATCATGGTGACAGAAAATTGTATACTGAACGGACTGTGAAAATAAACCTCATAGACTTTTTTTTCATTTGCCAAAAAGTATGTTGTCTACCCTGACTAAGGTCTATTGTTCCCTTTATTTATGAGGCTTTAAACAACATCACACAAATACTTATAACGTGAAAGCTTATGAGACAAAAACACTCAAGAAACATTGTAAGAAACACATAACAACAACAACCATATTAGGTATTTAAAAGGATAATAAGAATATTGATTTGAGACCTCTTTTAACGAAACATGCATTAATTAAACTGCTGTGCGCACTGGTTCTCACTTGAAAAAATAGTCAAATAAATAATTAAACCAGAGTTGGCTATACAGTAAAAATAAAAAAGGTGCCTCAGGTTCATTGGAAAAAACATGTCTATGCAAAATGCTTTTACGTTTCTTCTTGCACACTATGAGAAACATGCAATGTCATATACAGTGAGTGGCGCACAGAAGCCCTAAGAGGCCATGCATTGCTATTTTTTTTTTTTTTGTTTCTCGTGATCTTGACATAACAAAATATTTGCTTTTTTGTGATCTCCATGTAAACACCAGCCCCGTATTTTCGAAACGTATTATTACAATGATCTCTAATTATAAAAAAATACATCCTATTATTTAATTCTAACTAGAAGCCTTTTGGAATGGAAGCCTTGGAGCTCAGAAAACAGGAGAGAGAAAATAATAATAATAATAATAATAATAATAATGATGATGATGATGATGATGATGATGATGATTGGTCTCTTAGGACTTCCAAACTGGCACTTAAAAGCATATTCAGTTTTATCCAAAACAGATGAATGAAAATATGGCAACGTTTTATTATGTTGGCTGTAGCACATATTGCTGCAGTTTAGTGTTAATAAAAGATAACGAGAGATAAAATGCATTTGCTGAACCAAGTCCTATCTTGTCCTAGTCCTTAGCTTTCAGCTTTATTATTGTGACTGATGATTCACAGGACTCATAGCCCAAGCAACTGAAATGCTGTACCAGGTGAGCTGCCAAGCAAGTTTACTGTGTCAGAAAAGCCATATTTATGGATCCAATTATGTCATGCAAATGTAAAGAAACTGCACAAAAATAAATCTTTACTAATTTATAATCCGCCCCGTAATCATAATTTGTGTGAAAAGGAAGAAAATATATTGGTGTTTTACTGCCACTAGTGTTTATTTCAATGAGCTTCTGTTGAATATTAATGTTGTACTGTAGTACTATAAGCTTTAAGAACTTTAAAAGTGTAAATAAATCCAAAAAACTACAAAATTTAGTAAATGTTTTGTCATATTTTTGAATTATTTACTTGATCAAAGAATCATTTACAGTGATGTGGATTTATGTTTGAATAAGAGGCACCTGCTCCACACTGGCTCTCACCCCAGGCCTGTTGGTGGTGGACGTGGCATGCTGTAACCAGATCACGGAGCCTTTGATATGGAGCCGACCTCCAGATGAGCTCAACCTTGATCTACAGCTGCAGAGATGCAACATGAAAGGACATAGAGTAGGATGGTGGTGGCCTCAGATGCACTCATACAGGCACACTTACACAGCTACACGTCAGCATTATTGGGAAGAGGAATATAGACCTTTCTAATTAGAATACTGTTCAGAAGTTAAAATATTAGAGAGTCTGTCAGACACAGCCAAACAACTGCATCAATATCCTAGCTATAAAACAGACAAATCTAGTGTTATCAGGTGTTACCTGCCTCAGTGGTTGTTGTTGAGAAACAATTTCTCTGAACAAATTCCCACAATCATTAAAAAAAAAAAAAAAAAAAAAAAAACATGGAACAGTGTTGGCGACGCTAGCATAACAGTAGATTAGGTGTTTTCAAAACAGCCCAGTTCCCTTTCAAGGGGTCCTCTAGGGGTCGCTATGGGGAATGCCCCGTCGTGACCCATGTCTAAAGCATGCATTGAAAAACGTCGCTACTGGTGCGACTATATAAATAGGTGCCGTTTTTGTAATACTATACTGCACACGTAGCTTTATACATTAGACAAGTGAAAACAATTATTAATGTCACTCACCTAAAATGTCCTCTTCACACATGAAGCTTTGGGGCGCCCAATTTATTTCAGTCAACATGTGCTTTTGAAAGCTTTATTTGCGTCTCATAGACACAATTTTTTTTTTTTTTTGGGAGGGGGGGGTTGTAGCTATACAAAACATATATCATCATATCATCACATCTATATTTAATAATTTTACATAACATAATATTTAGTCAAATGCTGTTGTTTGACCTTATAATATACTGTCTGGTGATTCTATAATTGCAGGTACATTTCGTGTCCGAAGCCATCATTTTTTACAGCTTTTTTTTCAAATGGTTCTGTTTTTATATAGTTTAATATTTTGTTACATATTGTTATGAATTACAAGTTGTTACAGTCAATAACAATATAATAATTTGTGTAAAAAGTGTCTTAAGAACTTTTTAGATTAAAATATTTTCTCAAAGAGAGCACACATACTTTTCAGTGCTTCAGATCTTATCAGTGAGGGAAAGTGTTTCATTTATTTTCTTACATATTTGGGAGATAATTTCACCAATTAAAAGCCAAAATACTAGTGTACGGTAACAGAGTTGACGCAACATTTATGGACACGTTTTTTTATAAGACAAAAACTTTTGTCTTATAAAAATTTAATGTTTCATAAATCTTGCGTCAACTCTGTTTAGGGCTTTTACAATAAAATGAACTTTAAATTGGTGAAAGAAAAATACCACAACTATGTGGTCAGATAGTGATACATGATGGACATTTTGCCTCACTGATAAGATTTGAACCAAGAAAAGTATGTGAAGAACATCTCTTTGAGAACCAAAATATTTTCAATTCTGTTACCGTTACTGTTCACAAACTGGATTACTTAAAAATATCCAAGACATCACTACATCACATCCATGCTCTTAGCATTTATGCTAACAAGTGGAGTTTTTGCCAAAAATAAAATAAAATTTTCAATTCTGTTACCGTCAAACTCTATAACAAAAATACAAAAAACAATGCAAAAAAAATTGAAAAATAATTTAACAATACAATTACTTTACAAAAATGTAAAACAAAGTTAAAAAACTATAAACAAAAAAAAAAATACGCAAAAAAAAATAATAATAATAAACATTTTTGAGATATGATGCACCCTTATGATATTTAAACAACATTTCTCTTTTACAAATTAAAGAGGAAAAAAAATATAAATAATAAATAAGGTATGCTGTGAAGATATAGGTCATTTAAAAATAATAATGTAAGGAATAATTGTCTAATAAAAAATAAGGTATGCCTTTTATGATTTATTGTTATTTCTATCATCCCCTAATTTGTCTGTATCAGGGTTGATGCTGGAATGTAAGGACATCTGTTTTTTCATTAAAAATTACAAGAAGGATATTGTGTTTGGCAAGCATGAATTATTCAAATTGAATATGTTTTCATTAAGATACTGGACAGATTTTCCTAAGTTTTTTTTTTTCTGTAACTTTATGAAATTGACAAATGTATCTCCAATTAAGACATCATGTTTTGATTATACTTTCAGTGTTAAAAAAATAAATAAATAAAAATAAATATGTTAGTGCTTTATCCAAGCTGTCGTTCATCTGATGTTAAATTTCCACTGAGTTTTGACGTTAAAAGACACAACAGATGTTTTGTGTTGGTGATTTGTATGTTAGTGCTTTATCCAAGCTGTCGTTCATAATGTTGACAATAACTTTTGTTTTTATCACTTTACTAAAGCCAGCTTTTACCTCCAATTGGTGCTTGACAAATGATTATTTCAGACCCTGTGTATACAGTATGGACTTTTAATGAATCACCCCCCCCCCACATTTCACATTTTGCTGCTGTCACATGTCTGTTGTTTTCTGTTAACCTGTTCCCCTGTGACCTAGTTTCTGTCTCTGGTTGATTGTGTCATTTGGTTCAGGTGTGTGTCATCCATTATCGTCATTAGCTTCCCTTTATAAGTTGTGCTCTGTTGTTAGTTTGGTGTCCGTTCTTGTCTATGTGATGTTTGTTTACTGGATTTTCTAATTAAAATACCTTTTTGTTGATCTCCTTCGTCCTCATGCGTTTGTACCTCACCAAGGCGTAAAATGAAGACAAACACCGTAATTGTTTTATCCAGCTATATTTACCCAGTCCATCTTATAACATCCAAGTCAAAGATATAACACCAAAATGTCAGGAAAAATTAAATAATTAAAAAACAGAATCACTGAGTTAGAAAAAGGATCTTTTTTTTTTTCATATTTGGTACAACACATACCCTGGTACAACACCTCCGTGGATCAGGACGTTGCTTCAAACTAGATGAAAGAGTCAGGAGGAAATAGCTCAGAGAGGCCACCAAGAGGCATACAGCAACTCTGAAGCAGTTGCAGGAATTTATGACAAAGATTGTGCATGTGACAACAACATCACAAATTCTCCACAGATGTGGCTTGTATGGGAAGGTTGAAAGAAAAAAGCCACTCCTCAAGAAAGTCCACATGCAGTCACGACTGAGCTTTATCGAAATGCACCTTGAAGATTCTGAGGCAGATGAGACTAAAATTGAATTATTTGGCCTCAACACCAAACAATATGTTTGGTGGAAATCCAGTACAGCTCATCATCCAAATAACAGCATTCCTACAGTAAAGCATGAAGATGGTAATATCCTGTTATGGGGGTGCTTCGCAGCAGCAACTGGAGCATTTATCAGGATAGAAGGAAGAATGGATGGGGCAAAATACCGTCAAATTCTTTAGGAAAATCTGCTGCCCTCTGCCGGAAAGTTGACAATGGGAAGAATGTTTAGCTTCCAACATGATAATGACCCAAAGTACACAGCAAAACTGAACACATAGTGGTAGGAGAAAAGAGTGAATGTTTTTGCATGGCCAAGTCCAAGTCAACCATTTTGAAAGTCTGTGGAATGAGTTCAAGACTGCAGTCCACAAATGGCCAACATCGAATTGAACTGAACTTGAGCAGTTCTGCAAAGAGTGGGCAAATAGTCTAGATGTGCAAAGTTAGTAGAGACAGAAACAAATCCCAACAGACTAAAGGCTGTAATTAAAGCAAAGGGTGGTTCAACAAAATACTGAAACTAGGGGGTGATTGTTTTTCCAACTCAGTTACATCTTTTTTTTTTTCTCTCTGACATGTTGGTTTTATCTTCCACTTGGATGCTATAAGTTGCACTGAGTAAATACAGCTGGATAAAACAAAAACAGTGTCAGTCTTAATTTCAGGCTGCAAATCAACAAAATGTGATTATTTTAAAGGGGGGGGGGGGGATTCTTTTCTATACCCACTGTAATATACCATGTGTATCCATGCCCTTCCTTTTTTATTTTTCAGCAGTATTCCTGTTTGTTAAGGTGAAGGACCACCTTAGGCATTTCTGCATATAAAAGTGTTTGAATGATGTATGAATGATTAAGCACATACAGCTCTTAATATGTCATGCCAATTTGGCACGTATAAATGATTTGAAGCCATTTGCGTCAATCAAATAATTACATTGTGGACACATTTTCCAGGGACATTTGTGTATGTGTAGGTGCATGTGTGTTATTTGACAGATTTGTGTGTACTCCTATTTAACACTCATTGCAAATATATTACGTGTCCTCCCTGAAGCACAAAGTGCAGAAGCTGAATACACATGCCAAAATACCTACAACCTCATGCAATCACCTTTAGCCTCTGAGCATCCCCCATTGGCTGTTGTGTGGCTTTAGGATGCTGTGATTGGGTTGATCGATAAGAAGATGGGACAACGATGAAGGCTGAAAAAGCAGAGATTACTCTCAACCTCAAGCATTTCCTCCACTCTTGTGGCCTCCCTCATCACTTGAATGCACCAGGTGTCTGTCTCGCTGATGAAGCTTGACTATTTGGCCTAGATTCTCACAATCCAATTAGGACCCTCTTCTCCCCAACTCTGGTTTAAAACAGGGAGCCTACACTGATGCTGACAGCTCTCCATTGTTCCCGGAGGAGGTCTGAAATAGTTATTTACCTAGGTCTGAGTGGAGAATCTACAGCTTTCTGATCTGCAGTAACCTTAGTATCTGAGAGCTGTCAGTTTGTCTTAATGATTTTGCAAGATATTCTGTGGTTCAATGTCAATGGACTGTTTTATTATTCTATCATACTGTTCTCTTCACGCACCAAACCTGCCCCCTGGTGTGATGTGCAATAGACGATAAAAAACACAAAGAAGAGTTTGAAGTCATGTGTAGGAAATAATATCAGTAGAATGCTGTTGTCTTATTTTTGTTTAGAGCCTAAATAGGGATGTGTTTAGAGATGCAAATGGAACATGTACTGGAACACAGTATCCTGCTTTACAATTTAGAAGCAAAACATACAAAAACAACACAGTATAACAAAATTTTAAAATTACACAACACACAACACCCACACCCAAACAAATAACTAAAAAAAAAAAAAAAAAAAAAAAATGTTGTTTGTTTAATAATGTTAGTAAACATCTTCCAAAAGTCTGTGTAAACACACCTTTTGGAAGAATTGTTTGAAATGAAATTATTCTTAAAATTATCTCATAATTTCCAAATATTTATTTTGCAAGGTATAAATTATTAATTCATTCATCCATTTATGGAAACATTAAGGAACTGGAATTAAGAAGAATCTGAACCAGAATTTGTTAAAATCCTTATGATTTAATCTCTAATCTCAATTGAATGAAGAAACAGCTTACATATATTTACTTCCTTCAGGCCTCTTTTACACCTTACATGGGAATTTGGTGATCAATCACAGTTGAACTTGACCACATTAAAAATCAGGCGTAAATACACCCAAGACGTACAGTATTGTGATTGAATCACTGAAACCACATTTAGAGGTGGTCAAGGGCAGATTCTGTCTAAGTGTGAATAAGCATTCATTTTCAATATTCACATTCAACCTTCCTAGCAATATTTCAAGTCAAATAAAATGCATGTTCATGACACATGTAAAGGGAATCCCACAATGTGCATAAGTGTTTAATTAATCACCATATGAAAGTGTGGAATAATTTCTCATGTACCTGATCACCATATCTGTGCTTGTAATTGTGGAGGTTGACTTTAATTAATGTGCCACCCACTCCTTACATCTCATGATATGATTGCTCTCTCATTTCTCACACCTTCTCCCCGATTTCCTCTCTGATTTCCTCTCCTGTCTCTCTGGTACCATGGGGAGACTTAGCAGTGGGTCAGGCCTCTGATTCCTGGCCAGATGGAGGGAGCATGCCCCTTTTGGAGCCAGTAGAAGCTCTTGCATAAACAGCAGAAGGCTGGAGCTCCAGGGGTTCTGGGGCTGAAAGTGTGTTTCAGAATCCCGGTTGAGAGGCCTGGATCCCAGCCCAGATCCCTTGCTCACCCCGTCTCCTCCACTGGAGATATGGAATAGTGAATGCATGCCACCCAGAAAGGATCACAGACTGTGCAAAAGTGAATACATTTGCATTTGCCAATTTCTAGAGAGGTTGGAGAAGATACTGGGCATAAGATATGTTTTTTTTTAAGAGTGCAAAATAGAGATGCTAAATAAAACAGCTAATAAATGTCATAAAAGCCCTGATAGAGTTCTTAATTTTAACATTTCTCATCACTGTCAGATAAACTGATGGAGGCTCATATTCCCTAATTATGGTTTAATGAGATGGTGCTTGAAACTATATGTATGCTAATATATTAAGTGTCTGTTTTTCTGTGCTTCCTTAGACCAAATCCATTTAGACTACCTGAAATGAAGACTACATACTGTATGTATGTGTAAAATAAGAGTAATAATATATATATATATATATATATATATATATATATATATATATATATATATATATATATATATTATATATATATATATATATATATACTGTATGTCCACATTAGATAACAACTCATTAGATAAAAACAGCCATTCCAGTGGCCTAATAAAAGCTGATTTATTTTAAATGGAGCAGGTCCTCATGGGGCCAGACATGTTGAGATCACATGACCAGCTAAATACTACTTGATTTATCTCTGTAAATGCTGACAAACTTATTAATCACAGAGAATGGAGGAATCATTGTGCAGTGACATCGATCATCGAAAACTTCTGTGAAATACTTCATCAAGACCACTTCTGAACCTTTAACAGATGAAATGGATTCCATATGATGTTTATGTGTGCATAAAATGTACAGCATTATTGTTTAAAATTGAACATAGAATCTGATGATGAATTTATTCTAAGTACTGTAATCTAGACTGCCACAAAACACTCCAGTTTTGATGAAAAGCATAATAAACACACACACACGCACTCACTTCCTTTGAAGAACTGGGATTGCAGTCAAGTCCTGCTTGGCATGGCAGACTGTGTTTGGATTCTCCCTTTATCCAATTAAATTGTATTGACGAGTATGGAAAGTGAGTGGGAGTCCATGTAAGGTCTCTGTGTCCCAGCTGGAGGGACGCCAGATAACCTCCTGTCCGAAAAAGCACCAGCCATCTATTCACTCTGCAGACTTCAGAGTGACCAACACTCTTCACTCCTAACAGCCTATGACTCCATTTCACTGCAACAAATGCAGCTGCTCCTGTCAGTACTTACATTGCCTAGCACATTGTTGCTCATTTTCCGATTAATATGAATGGAGGCAACTTTGGAAAACTGGATCTGCAGAGATGGTCATGAATATTACCAGAGCATAATTACATATACAGAGAGAAGACAGTAATTTAAGGAAAGTGCTAATCATTAAAGCAGAGCTGTGACAATCTCTCAGGTACTTACTGTGTGTGTGTGTGTGTGGGTAAGTGAAAAATTATTCCAACACTCAACCTAAAAAAACACAAATTTAAAAATAACAAAAATTTAGTGAATCTTATTTACATAGATATATTTTAAAATATGCATATTATTTGACCTTTATTATTTTATTTTATTATTATGATTATTTATTTACATTTTGAAATGTATTTAAAACATATCTGAAAATATAATTTAGAATCTTTCATTCAAAATATTCACAAAATTCTAACCTATCATTGAAGCAAAACAATTGGAAGAGTGGGGAAATCACATTATGAAATAAATGTTTTTCTCCAATGCATGTTAGCCACAATTATTGGCACCCCTAGAAATTATCATGAGTAAAATATCTCTGAAGTATCTCTGAACACGTGGTGCCATAACCAGGTGCTGAAGGTAGTAGCGGATACCATCTGCACTGCAATCCGGGAGTCTAAACATCAAGTCCCAGCGAGGCACAACATCTCCTTTGTTAGGGCAGGGGAGAAACCTCAGGGAGAACGTAAGGCCTCAACTGAACTGCTAGCCACGGCACGTCATATAAGAAGTCAGGTCTTAACATCTGACTCAACAAAGCAAATCGTGCTAGTGGAGCTTACTGTCCCCTGGGAGGACAGGTCTTAACATCTGACTCAACAAAGCAAATCGTGCTAGTGGAGCTTACTGTCCCCTGGGAGGACAGGATGGAGGAGGCTTTTGAAAGGAAGAAGGCCAAATATCTTGAGTTGGTTGAGGCATGCAGAGGGAGTGGATGGAGGGCCCGCTGTGAGCAAATAGAAGTGGGCTGCAGGGGCTTTCTAAGTCAATCTGTGTATCAGGCGTTCAGGCTCCTTGGCATCAGAGGGTTGCGGGAAAGAAGAGCCTCTAAAAACATCAGTGAGGCCGCCGAAAAAGCCTCAAGGTGGGTATGGATCAAAAAAAGAGGGAGAAGTATGGAGTATGTTAGCGCGCTGCTTGGACACAAACCAGGGCCTGATCAACCCCGGTTGGGTCGCCCAGGTGAAAGTGCAAAAACATCAAATACGGGTATTAATAAAACACCAAAAACAACAACACCAAAAAAAAAATTATACAAGTATGCTATTAGAACACACAAATCACAAGGACCCTTACGAAAAATAAGTTTATTCAAGTGTGCTATTAGTATACATAAATTATTAGTAAATAATAAATAATTAGTTTACTTTTTATGTACTTCTCAGAAATGGGCTTTATGTACTTCTCAGAAGTATACTTAAAATTACATTTACTAATCTAAATATATTTTAACTGTACTTGTGCTCCTAGAATCCGTGTTTTAATTATTATACGGTAGAGGGTGCTAGTACCCATCTTCTGTACAGAATTTCCAAAAAAACACAAGTGAAGAAGAAAAAGAAACACGATCATCTGACATGAACAGCATCCTAAAACTGTAATGTTATGGAATAAAATGTCAACCGATGAAGAGGTAATAATTACAGTCAAGCTTTGGGGGGCTGTTGATCGACTCCAAAAAATGATTATCATTCTGAATCCAATTCATAGTCTTATTTCAGCTTTTTGTTTAAAATGTTATTTCTTTATTTTTGTAAGAAACTTACTCACATTAAATTGTTTAAAAAAAGAAATCATTAAGCTAAAAAAAAAATACCCTGTTCTACAATCAGAAACCCTTTTATTTCCATGAAATTGTTTCAATGCTCAGGTATTCATATAACAAAATATATACAAATTAAAACCTAAATAGGGACATAGTAGTATACTTAAAGTATGATGTAAAGTTCACTTAAAGAAAAATGATGAGTATACTTGCAGTATAAAACTACTAAACTAGTAGTTTACTGAGACTATACTTCAAAGTGTACAAAGCATTTAATTAGTAAACTATCAATATATCTATAAGTTCACTTTTAGTATAATTGCAGTACAAACTGCAAACATAAAGGTAAACTAGTTGTGTACTCAAAGTTTGCTACTGTTATACTTAATGTATACTTAAAAGTATAATATAATAGGTGCTGGTCATATAATTAGAATATCATCAAAAAGTTGATTTATTTCATTAATTTCATTCAAAAGTGAAACTTGTATATTATATTCATTCATAACACACAGACTGATATATTTAAAATGTTTATTTCTTTTAATTTTTATGATTATAACTGACAACTAAGGAAAATCCCAAATTCAGTATCTCAGAAAATTAGAATATAAATTAAGACCAATACTAAGAAATGATTTTTTAGAAATCTTGGCCAACTAAAAAGTGTAAAAATGAAAAGTATGAGCATGTACAGCACTCAATACTTAGTTGGTGCTCCTTTTGCCTGAACTACTGCAGCAATGCGGCGTGGCATGGAGTTGATCAGTCTGTGGCACGGCTCAGGTGTTATGAGAGCCCAGGTTGCTGTGATAGTGGTCTTCAGCTCTTCTGCATTGCTGGGTCTGGCATATCGCATCTTCCTCTTCCCAATACCCCATAGATTTTCTATGGGGTTAAGGTCAGGCGAGTTTGCTGGCCAATTAAGAGGATACCATGGTCCTTAAACCAGGTACTGAAAGCTTTGGCACTGTGTGCTGGGGCCAAGCCCTGTTGGAAAATGAAATCTGCATCTCCATAAAGTTGGTCAGCAGCAGGAAGCATGAAGTGCTCTAAAACTTCCTGGTATACAGCTGTGTTGACCTTGGACCTCAGAAAACACAGTGGACCAACACCAGCAGAGGACATGGCACCGAAAACCATCACTGACTGTGAAAACTTTACACTGGACCTCAAGAAACATGGATTGTGTGCCTCTCGTCTCTTCCTCCAGACTCTGGGACCCTGATATCCAAAGGAAATGCAAGGAGCTCATAACTTTGGACTACTCAGCAGCAGTCCAGTCCTTTTGAAGCGAGACGCTTCTGACGCTGTCTGTTGTTCAAGAGTGGCTTGACACAAGGAATCCGACAGCTGAAACCCATGTCTTGCATACGTCTTTGTGTAGTGGTTCTTGAAGCACTGACTCCAGCTGCAGTCCACTCTTTGTGAATCTCCCCCACATTTTTGAATGGGTTTTGTTTCACAATCCTCTCCAGGGTGCGGTTATCCCTATTGCTTGTACACTTTTTTCTACCACATCTTTTCCTTCCCTTCACCTCTCAATTAATGTCCTAGGACACAGAGCTCTGTGAACAGCCAGCCTCTTTTGCAATATCCTTTTGTGTCTTGCCCTCCTTGTGCAAGGTGTCAATGGTCGTCTTCCCCATGATTGTGTAGCCTACAGAACTAGACTGAGAGACCATTTAAAGGCTTTGCAGGTATTTTGAGTTAATTAACTGATTAGAGTGTGGCACCAGGTGTTTTTCAATATCGAACCTTTTCACGATATTCTAATTTTCTGAGATACTGAATTTGGGATTTTCCTTAGTTGTCAGTTATAAACATCAAAATTAAAAGAAATAAACATTTGAAATATATCAGTCTGTGTGTAATGAATAAATATAATATACAAGTTTCACTTTTTGAATGGAATTAGTGAAATAAATCAACTTTCTGATGATATTATAATTATATGACCAGCACCTGTACTAGAAAGTGGGCCAATTTACTCCCAAGGAGTATTGAAACAGTACACTTACAAGTATACTACTAGAACACTGATATTTGTATACTTGCTACATAAAGTATACTTAAAAATATACTTGAACTTTATTAAGTATACGTAATAAAATAAACTTGAAGTATACTACTTTTTGGCAAGAGGAGTAAAACCAAAGAATATAAGATTATTGAGCTTCACAAAATAGGAAGTGGCTGTAAGAAAATAGCTAAAGCATTGAATAGTCCCATTTCCACCATCAGGGCAATAATTAAAGAGTTCCAATCAACTGAAGATGTTACATATCTGCCTGGAAGAGGATGTGTGTCTATATCGTCCTAATGCACGGTGAGGAGGAGAGTTTGAGCTGCCAAAGACTCTCCAAGGATCACAGCTGGAGAATTGCAGAGATTAATTGAGTCTTGTGGTCAGAAAGCCTAAAATAATAATATCAATAGCCATAAAACTTTTGTTTATCTTAGCTAACATACAATTTTAAAGAATTAGAGATCAAGAAATTAAAATCATTTTAATTTGGTAATTCAATAAGCTGACAAAGTTGTTTTGTAATTGAAACCAGAGAGCAGTTTACCGTGGTAAAGTTTATGTTACTGCTATGTTGATAAGAAATTGTTACTAGGTTAAACTGGTTTGTAAAAAAAACTTTCACAGCCACCTTTGTTCATATTTACTAAGGGTGCCAATATTTGTGGAGGGCACTTTATAAGCTATACACATTTATAACATAAAAACAACAGTTAATCTCTTCTAATAAATATGTGCCCCACTTGTCTCCATCAGAATTTATGAAAAATACTCTTGTCCTGCCAACAGTTCATCCTTTTGCTTAAAATCTATCATTGCTCTTTTTGTTAATGTGCCAGTGTGCTTATTAGAGCATCACTATTAGCTTAGCAATATGCTAATGCCAAACTCCACTGAAATCAATTGGGAGTCAAGCCTCTTATGCACTTTGTGTAGAAAGAGCATTTGTATGACATAAGGAGATGCTGTAGAGTGCTCAAAAGTTTCCATTTATGAGGTTACAATAAGCCAGCTGCCCATCTAGACAACAGACAGCTCACTAGGTTTTGGAAAAGAGCCATAAACTCATTGGAGAGGACATCCCAAAAAAGGACAACAAAGAAAGAGCTGTTTGTGTTTACATTAAATTGTGAGACATCAATATTTCCTAACCACGCATTGCTGATCAAACAGCATTTCCTTGCCGCAAACACAGGCATCGGCCATGGGATTTAGCATGTGAGTGTGCAGCCGTCTCTGCACTGAGCTTTGATCTTCAGACCAGTTATATTTCATCCCACTTGGGTACAATGACAGTGGGATGGGACACAACCTCATCCCTCTCTTTGAGCACATGATGCGTCTCAGTCCCTCTCTACCTTTCTCCGGTGTTTTGGGTACTATGTAAATACCTAGCCCTGACAGAGTAAAGCTTGGAGAAAGGTCAAAAGAGATAAACAGCACTTCTACAGCTGATGAGAGAAAAATAAATAAATCTGGGAACACCAAAAAGTAAAAGGAAGAAGGCAGGTTGTCAAGTGAAAAGAAAAAGCGGTGTGAGAAAGGTATTTAGAAGAGATGACAGGCAGTGGGAGAGAAAGTGTCAGTAATAGGTGAGAATAAAACTAGAGTGTTTTGCAAAGCATTGTGGGTAAGATTAGAAAACAGAGAGAGGGGTGATGTTGGATCAGGGTGGGTAAAGAGACATGAAGTGTGGACAGACTGAGTGAGTGCAAGTTTGAATTTTGGAATGGTTTAAATGTTGACAGCCAAAGAGACACAATGACAGTCACATTACCATGAGGGATCAGTGAATCATAAGTGATCACATGACCCTTGTGGGCTCAAGGTCAAATTAATATTCCAAATGTGAATGCAACTACCATACATTCAAGGTGTTTTCCTGCCTATGTCCAGCAGTCCTACATAGGACAAGCCTGTTTGGATAATGAATGGATGGATGAATGCAACTCATTAATTAGCTAAATCTTATTAGTTGCTATTGGTAGTATAATTATGAACTGTACCAGCACTCCCTGTAGTGATCCAGAGGAAAATTGAATCTCTCACAGTATGCTCTTTCATACATAAGAAGACTCAGTGGAGTTATATTCAGCTTTGTCTCAGAAGCTTCTAAAATGAATGAGAAAACAGAGAAAAAAAGAGACATATTACAAGAATATATGGTTATAAAGTTAATGTTCCAGATGTTCTCTGGATTGCTTGGGTTCATACTGAAGAATTTTAATTGACCCTTTGAAAGGCAATCTGACCAACCATAATGCCATATCTGCCATTTATCTGACAAACAAACCAGACAGGAGAGTAAATTTACGTTGTTGGACTTGAACTTGAAAACTAGTGTTGACATCTTTCAGCGGTTTAAACAAGAAACCTTCTGATGTTTATTAATGTTTATTTTGTGCTATAACTAGTAGAGAAATCGAGATGATTGGTTCATGTGCTGCTTGAACTGAGGTGCTACAGCGATCTGTCACAACACATTGAAGAGCCACAAAACGCTATTTATTGCTGGAATTTCTTTAAAAAATTACAGAATTTGAAAGCTAAGACTTTGATTCATACCAAAAGTAACCTGCTCAGGTTGTCAGTGTCCTCTTTGCTCCATGATGTATTTTTCATTGTGTGAGAACATGATATGTGGTGTGAGAGACTCATGGCTTATCGGCCATAGCAACAGTAAGGGGGGCAGGTATTTGTGAAGGGTCAATTGCAGATTTTCTAAGCACATTTTTTTACATTTTTAAAATATATGTAGATACTTTAGATATGAAGCACTGGAGGTTTGTTTGAGTGAGCAAATATAACAACAGAGGCTCAACCAACAGCATGAATTTGGGGCAGGACTTCCTGTTTAAACAAAAGCTTACAGGCACAGTGTTTGGGCTTATCCTAATACCAACAATTGCCATCTTTGCACTTGAACACTTGCCTACTTACATTACATATTTCCTGTATTTACAAAAAAAAAAAAATGTTTTCATCGATATCTCACAATTTGGGGGCACAGAAGTTCCTGAACATGATGATTGATTGGATAAGCTAAGCCTCAGATTCTATGTAATTGTATAATACCTCATATATTTTGGATATAGAGTATTTTATGGGCACTGAGCTTTTGAAATTTCAAAAACTGGAACAGTCACAGGCCCTTTGAAACCTTTGAAAATACTCATAATCTCAAAAAATACATTAAATTCACATAATCTAAAAAAATTCAAAGACACCCCATTCCACGCACAAAAAATCACACACTTCACATTCTCTAAAAGTATGTTAATTCAGCGGTTCTCAATTCCAGTCCTCGCGACCCCCTGCTCTGCACATTTTGTCGCTTCAGACGTTTGTTCTATTTGAACGTAAGTACACTGCGAAGTGGACATCACAGGATATTCCGCCATGATTCCAGTTCGAATCGAATGTATATGTTCCATTCAAAGAGCACTGAAGTGTGCGAGACAAGAATTTAAATTGTATTTATTTACCAAGGTATATGTCACACTTGTCTGTTTGTGAAGATGTTGCGCAGTGCAAATCCGTGAATAAATGTTCCAAAGTGAGGTAAAGATTTCCCCTACTCAGGGAGTAAGAAGCAATGAACACTGTGTAGGGACCATGTCAATGGGAACACAGTTCATGCATGGAGCTCATTCTAAAGAGCTAATTATCTGAATCAGGTGTGTTAACAAAGAGAGACATAACAAATGTGCAGAGCAGCGGGTCGCAAAGACTGGAATTGAGAACCGCAATGTTAATGGACCTATAAACAACACCACATAAACAAATGTTAAATCGACTGCATCCTTTTAAATCTCTGACTTGAATGTCTCCTGTAGAATGGTTAAGAGGGAGTGACAGAGAGAAATAGTGATGGGCTCTGGAATGTCAGTGTATAGCCACAGATCATAAATCAATGTGTCCCTACAGAAGAGGATGATCTAACATTATGAACTTCCATCAGACGCTGGACTCTGATTTAAGGAATGGCTGGAGGGTCACGGCCATGCCTTTACAGGTTGCAATCTAGCAAGTTGTCTGAATGGCAGAAACCTTGGTAGTCCTAAATCAGCATATACTCAAAACGCAGAGAGTAACAACAGAGGTTTAAAAAAGGAAGGGTGAAGGAAATGAAAGTAAGAAAATGGTGTGTCATGTGACAAAGAATGAATAGACATATAAGAAAGTGTAAGATTCAAAGTAATAAGGACAAAGCCTGTGAGAAATTAAGGATAATTCAACCCCAGGTGTTTCAAAAAAATTCTGGACATGTCGTTCTTCACAATAACCATTGAAATAAAAAACAGTCTAATGCTAAAACACATGCCAGTTTTGCTGAGATAGCTAGTTTGAAGCAGAGATAGGTTGTGTCACTCAATGCCTCTTATGAGCTTCATCCAAGCCCTTCGACTCACAAGGTTCATGCCCTGACAGCCATTCCTTACACTGATTGATTTCAAATGCTGCAGACACACACACACACATACATCACATTGCCTCAGGCAGCTGCCTACCTGTCATGGTGACCCGAGGGTGATACTAAAGATCAATAATTCCAGTTGAAAAGAGGTCAATCCAGACAGTGTATCCTTACAAGTGAGGCGATTGGGCCTCCAGCCAGAGTTGTTTTTCACCCCCACACTAGCACTTCAGCAGCTGCCAGAGCACTGTCATCATCGCTAATTTATACTGGATCCAGTCTGAATTCAAGTGGTTGACAAACTCTCAGAGGTTCATGGCCTCTGTTTGCATTGGTGCTGTTTATGTGTTTTTGGTACTGGATACCTGTGTGTTACAGTGCAGCAGTGTTGAAAGCAATAAGAAAGTGCTTTCCTGCAAAACACCAAAACACCTTATTATGACACTTTAAAGCAGCATGTGGGTTGTCACATGTGTAGTAGAGCCAGTGCCACTTTTTCCACCAAGCTAATGCTAGTGTTTTTGTTACATGATGTGATGTGGCCAAGTATTTTCAAGTACTGGCAAGATCGAAAAAATGACACCTTTACATAAGAACAACCAGCGGTGTGTCAAATACGTCTAGCCCCCCTATCCAAACAGGGTTATCTCACACCACTGCTATACTGGAAGTGGCACACTGTGACATGATGGTTTGGAATGTAATCAGCTGTCATGTTTTCTTATTTTCTTGTCAGCTTCCATTTTTTTCCTTACTAACGAACAGTATTATTATGGCATTTGACATTTTACTTTGATAAATTAATAAATGTACAGAATTTAACATAAAGTTAGTAAGATGCTACTGTTCTGGCAACTTCAGCTGTAATTTGGAGCCATTTTGCAAATGTTTGATACACCCAAGTGTTGATCGTCCATTCAGCTTTACTAAATAAAAACTCAGCAACTGAAAAATGAAACAAAATATACAAAACAAAACATTTCCCAGAGCATGGTTCTAGGGCATCCATTAACTCTGACCAAATCTACTGTACCAATACAATAATTCAATGCACAAAGCAGCTTTTAATACAGGCTTTCCCCTGTCATCTGGCTGCACTGGACTGTAGAGAGGGGTAAAGCCAAGAGAAGAGCCAGGTCAGTAAAGAGAATACAAAGAGACCATGTCAAGTTACCATACCCTTCATTCTGCACATTTCAGTATTCACAGAATCAAACATATATACAAATGTACACAACACCCACACATATAAACATCATGATCATCATCATATTCCATACATCTGATTATAAATGTTATTATTTGGACTCTGATTGCATGCAGCTGTTATAAAAAAAAGATAAACACACACCTGTAACACAAACACCATATTAATACACTGTTGACAGAATGCTTGACAACAGCAAACAGCCAATAAATTAATGAGCTATACAACTTGGCATACAATTTGTTTGTTATTAATACTAAAAGTAACTAATTAATGAACTTTGGTGTCTTATATCATATTAATGTTGCCACTGAGGCAATAAAATCAATAATGTATCTATCACAGTGTTAATAAATGGCTGTTCTTTAGTAATAATGCACTTGAACTACATAAGTTCCAAAAAGCACTATACAACAAATAGTTAATACAAATATAGCAAAAACTGAATACAATTTGAATTGACCTAAATATGGCTGTTTCATGAAGGGCATATTGATAAAGACACATGCACATGCTTGCACACCCACACAAAATGTTTCCTGACTGGTGATGAAATTTCTATTATGCATAAATGTCTCTTTCAGTTGTATCCAGCTCCAATGTTGGAGGCTTCTAAGAAAAAAACTGTGCTGATGCCGAATTCAACCGCTTTCCTTCAGGGATGGAAAACTAATAATCAGATTTTCAAATATATCAGTTTTCAAAAAAAAAAAAATTGTGCCATCTGTGTTTCATTCAGTTTTCTGTGGAGAAAGTTTCTCTATGATTGCCCGAGAACAATGTTTCCTGGGTATTAGAAAATCTGAAAATATGATGTAGCCTAATTTTAAAATTGAAATTCATGAATGTATTTAATTTAATTTATGGACACTCCTTTTGTAAATAATAATAATAATAATAATAAAGTTTTGAAAACAACAACAGACATCCCAAAAGAAATCTATTAGCCTACATCGTGGGTCTTAGAATATTGTTGTGGATGATGGAAGGGCTTGGAATCTGAAAAGGTGGAAAAACTATCTTAGAACCATTAAACCTTATAAAAAACACAAACAAGTTGTCTTATTAAAAAGAGGAAAATCTACTTATTTTTTCTCTCACAGTATTGACAGTTTTTGTTTGTTTTAAAAGTACATTATCATAATAATGACCACTTTAATAATATTAATGATAATGCTAAATGACATGCAGTATAATATGAGTCAAAAAGAGCACATTTCTGTATTGCTACGATCAAGGGATACTTGAGCTTATTGATGGGCCTGTGGGTGTATATAAGAAAAAAAAATGGTTGGGAAACAACTGATATAGAATATTACAATCGCAGTGGAGTAATTAAAACACACCAATGAAGCATTTTATTACAGACATAATTAATTTGTCACATTCACAATACAACAAAAACAAAACAAAACGAAAAATAAAAAACACGAACCATTACACAACAGCATCTTTTGAGAACAGTGAAGTGGGTCATGTTTGATCAGTTCAGGAACTGAAGAGACTGCAGCTGTTGAGAGGCTGCTCTGCTTCGTCCTCTGTAATGCATGAGAAGCCCTGGAGAATCAGAGCAGCGCAGAGAAGAGAGCAGTGATCACACTGTGGTCAAATCATCTCACTCAGATAGCCATGATTCCATCTCATCACCCTCAGGAACATCGGCTACATCAATGGCTGCAGAGCAGAGAACAGTCCTATTACTGCGACATGCACACACACATATATTGCTTTTGTACAATGTCTGCTAGAAATTACCTTGATGTTTAATTGTTACCACTTGTTTCAGAATGTACAGAGACCATTCAAATGCAACATTCCTATAATGTTTGCAAAATAATTTAATATAATTTTCACTTAATGTTTATATAATCATTTTTTTATTTGAAATAAATAATACATTCATAAATAACATTTCATAGGTTTTATATATATAAATATATATATTTATCATCATTACATCAACAGCTTTAACTTCTCAATACTGACAATTGTAATTTTTTGTTGATGATCAACCCAACCCACCTCAAAGAAGACATATATATGTAATTTTTTGTGTTTACTAACACAAGTAAAATAAAAGTACAGGTTTCAGTTTAATTTACATTTTCCCATTTAAGAACATTCACTGCTGATGATCAACCCAACCCACCTCAAAGAAGATTTTGATACAATTTATATAACATTTAGATTTGGGAAAAGTTATTGATCGGCTTGAAGATGAGAATAAGTGAGATGCTCGTTTGCAAGGGAAATGTTTCCTTTATTAGTTAATGCCTACTTTCACTTCACAGGAGGAGATCTAATTGCCACTAAAGACATACAGCAATTTCCACCTAATTTATCCCTGGCAGGGCCCACAGAGAGCACCCACACATTCACACAGACTACACAAGGCAATCAGAGACACACACAGGGCAGCCCTCTTTGTCAGAGATATGTCCATTTATTACATTCAGCTGATTAAACCCCCGCTTTGTGCTCAGATTAGTCAGTGACGATTGACGTGAAGAACATAAAAATTCAACCGCCGAGACAGAAAAGAAATACACTTTCCTCTCATTAATTAAACACATTAGATCCCTTATTGTCCAGCTAACTCTCTCTCTCTATTACAGATTTTCGTCCAATAAAATGCTTTTTAGAATTAAAATAATTAAACACCCCTTAATTACAAATACCAAAAACCACAGATTGATAATTAAGAAACTCTAGAAGAAACTCTGGCAAATAACTTGACAGTCTGTCACCCCTGACTTTTGGCTCAAATATATTGGGTGTTTCTTAAACTTAAGGCACTTTTATGTCCCAGGGGCTGATTTTTATTAAAACTTTTCCTTTTGTCTTTTTTTTTTCTTTTTTCACCGTGGCTTCAATACTTATTTTAAGTGACTTATGTGTAGATCTACCGTTGTATACTTGTGTTTGACTCAGATTTTAAATTTCATAATCTTATAAACTATCCGTAAATGTAAATAAAGGCTGAAATAAAATGATTTGAGATACATTTCTTTATTTATTACGTTTATTTATTCAGTGAAAAGAATTACTTTCTTTTCAGAACTTGCCCTAATTTGTTGGATAATTTTTCACCACAACATTATTTCTATTAATACAGCTATATGAAACAGGGGGCATATAATAGGTAAACGTCACTTCAAAATCACTTATTACTTATTATTAGTTTAAATCAAACTGCAATTTTGTCAAATTATTCAAAGTAATATTATATGGAAATATTATTTTATTGTTATATGAATACATAAAATGCTAGAAGTCCTATCTGTAATGTACTGTGGCTAATTTTGTCAAAATTGAAAATAATATAGAAAATTTATATTAGAAATGTTACATATATTATTAAATATTATATACATATATAAATAAGAATAATGCTAAAATACTACACATCCTATCTTAAATATATACTATAGCTATAATTTCAAATCCTTAAGCCTGTGGTTAGTTAAAACACAAATGTAAATACACAAGAACATACCCAACATCACAAACAGAGTAAAAAACAGAGAGAAATCAGCAATTTGCCAGTATACCAGAAGATACCGAACATTGCAAAACACACAAGTACAGGCATATGCACATACGCTCTCTCAGTGGGACATGGTGATGATGACTGGAGGCAGGTTGCGGGCTCATCGGCTGGATGCTCAGATGTACTTGTGTTCAGGGTAATACGGCCAGACAGATGAGTGGGCTGGTGTAAACAGTCAGTGCAGATCTTTGGCAGCACAGCAACTGCAATGTAATGCAAAGCAATGATCGCTTCTCAAAGATGCCCATTAGCCCCAAAGCTTGCTGTTACATTAGAGCTCTGCCTTGAAAAGGCATCCTCATTAATAGGACGACACTCAATGGGGTGCAATTCATTAGTCCATCCCCAGCGAGGCAGCATGACCGCTACATGTACGATATTGTGCCATTAATCACCACACCACAGAGCAGTCACAGATGTCCCCCACACTGCGATCAAGATAAACACACATGCATGTCAAGATGGTCTTTACTATGCACCTAATTAAGTCACTTAGATTAAATGTACACAAATAAGCAATAAACACACACACACACATGCTTGTGCACCTGCACAAAAAACCTGTGCTACATGCAAAGATAGCAGGTATTTTGGTTTAAAATGTCACATTTCCATGACACAAACAAACAAGGTATTAATACCTAAATTAAATACAAACCCGATTCCAAAAAAGTCGGGACACTGTAGAAATTGTGAATAAAAACAGAATGCAATGATGTGGAAGTTTCAAATTTCAATATTTTATTCAGACTACAACATAGATGACATATCAAATGTTTAAACTGAGAAAATGTATCATTTTAAGGGAAAAATAAGTTGATTTTAAATTTCATGGCATCAACACATCTCAAAAAAAGTTGGGACAAGGCCATGTTTACCAATGTGTGGCATCCCCTCTTTCTTTTTATAACAGTCTGCAAATGTCTGGGGACTGAGGAGACAAGTTGCTCATGTATAGGAATAGGAAAGTTGTCCCATTCTTGTCTAATACAGGCTTCTAGTTGCTCAACAGACTTAGGGTCTTCTTTGTTGCATCTTCCTCTTTATGATGCGCCAATGTTTTCTAAGGGTGAAAGATCTGGACTGCAGGCTGGCCATTTCAGTACCCAGATCCTTCTTCTATGCAGCCATGATGTTGTAATTGCTGCAGTATGTGGTCTGGCATTGTCATGTTGGGAAATGCAAGGTCTTCCCGGAAAGAGACAACGTCTGGATGGGAGCATATGTTGTTCTAGAACTTGGATATACCTTTCAGCATTGATGGTGCCTTACAGATGTGTAAGCTGCCCATGCCACATGCATTCATGCAACCCTATACCACCATCAGATTCAGGCTTCTGAACTGAGCGCTGATAACAACTTGGGTTGTCCTTGTCCTCTTTAGTCCGGATGACATGGCGTCCCAGTTTCCAAAAAGAACTTCAAATTTTGATTCGTCTGACCACAGAACAGTTTTCCACTTTGCCACAGTCCATTTTAAATGAGCCTCAGCCAGAGAGAAAACGCCTGCGCTTCTGGATCATGTTTAGATATGGCTTCTTTTTTGACCTATAGAGTTTTGGCTGGCAACGGCGAATGGCACGGTGGATTGTGTTCACCGACAATGTTTTCTGGAAGTATTCCTGAGCCCATGTTGTGATTTCCATTACAGTAGCGTTCCTGTATGTGATGCAGTGCCGTCTAAGGGCCCGAAGATCACGGGCATCCAGTTGACAAATTGGTCCTCCAGCTGACGGACAGAGATTGTTCCAGATTCTCTGAATCTTTGGATGATATTATGCTCTGTAGATGATGATAACTTCAAACTCTTTGCAATTTTTCTCTGAGAAACTCCTTTCTGATATTGCTCCACTATTTTTCGCCGCAGCATTGGGGGAATTGGTGATCCTCTGCCCATCTTGACTTCTGAGAGACACTGCCACTCTGAGAGGCTCTTTTTATACCCAATCATGTTGCAAATTGAACTAATAAGCTGCAAAAATGGTCCTCCAGCTGTTCCTTATATGTACATTTAACTTTTCTGGCCTCTTATTGCTACCTGTCCCAACTTTTTTAGAATGTGTAGCTCTCATGAAATCCAAAATGAACAAACCTTTTTTACTCACAATTTGTACAGTGTCCCAACTTTTTTGATATTTTATCTATATTCTATTGTGAATAAAATATAAGTTTATGAGATTTGTAAATTATTCCATTCCTTTTTTACTCACAATTTGTACAGTGTCCCAACTTTTCTGGAATCGGGTTTGTATAAATTTGATATGAACTAAAGATGAGTTAAGACATTTAATAATCAAGAACTAACCTTAACTATGATGTGTCACATGAATTCATGTGTGAATAACAACCATATTGACTGCATGTTAGTACATGTTTGTTAGTTAATGGATTAATAACACTTTGGGGGTGTTTTCACATATGAATTCATACTGTATGACTCATGTCAAAGTTAAGGTTAGTTCTTGAATTGTTACTTAAATGCTGAACTCATCATTAGTTCAGATTAAAGTAAAATTTTATTTAGGTATTGATATTATAAAGTGTTACCACAAATGATAACTAGTTTGGTTTTAATAAAGTATTAATTTATTAATTTCTATACATATTCTGAGTGCTGCACTTAGCTGTCTGGTATTCAGATACTGTACATGAAGTACAATACTGTACAAGAGAAAGCATCATGGAATCACAGAAGTGTAAAATGAATGAAGGTCAGTGTCAGGAACAACAAGTCTGACTGAATGTGCATATTTTGAGATTACTGTATGATTTTGGAATGGAATGAACAAAACTCCATTAAATAGGCACATTGGATGCTTAGTATCCGAATTACACCTACCATGACAACACCTTTTTAAAGGAATTTGCAGAAAAGATTAGGTTTATATGTGTCTGACAGTTTAGTAAAGCTTGATGGACAAAATGGGGGATAGCAACAAGGCTTTTCAGCTCAGCATTGTGCAATATATATTCCTTTTATGTATTTATTACATTTTAAAATAAATTAAAAAGAAGAGTAATTTTAAATAGTAATAATATTTCACAATATTGCTGTATTTACTGTAATTTTAATCAAGTATTTATATATATATATATATATATATATATATATATATATATATATATATATATATATATATATATATATATAGGCTGTTTGACTGAACTGTCTGCTGTAATTGAGTTGTGGAACTGAGTAGAGTGTGTTTGCCAGCTGTCAGTCTTTACTGCACATCCTCTATTACTCTCTCCATCACATATACACAAACTCATATGGACAGACCTGCATGCTTTTTTCCCGTAACACTCTGAGAATCATCAGTCCGAATGAAAGGGGCCCCAAGTATTATCTGAACTGACGGAGTAAGAGACCATGTGTGTATGGTTTCACCTACTGTGAAAATGAACCTGGATTTGCTTGCGCATGTGTGTTAAGGGACTTTTATATTTTAAGTGACACATTTTTTTTGTAAGTGTGTGTGAAAGGGGGTGTTTTTCTTTTCTCTGTGGTTGTTACACTTGCAAACATGCATTATTTACATAAAGATGCGTTATGACCAGTCCAGTATGTTTCAGCAATTATTGGCTGCATTATCGCAGAACTCCATCTGTATATTATTATATGCTGATATATGACCCAACCTCATTGCAACCCAGTGATGTCATCATGGCGAATGATTGATGCAACTGCACTTGCCAAGTGTCCAATCACAGTTCATCATCCTTATGCCGACCTAGCGTTTGTGTGCCAGATGTGACCGTGCTGGGTGTGTTCAGAAAGCAGCATCCTCATTGGCCAAGATGCGGTTGTGGTTGTCCTGGTGAGGCAGTAACTGACAGCGCTGTAAGTGAGTGGAGGAGACTGACAGTGATTTTTGTGGATTGAAGTGAACAACAGCTAAGCTGTGAATGAGCATATCTTTGTTAAACTGCTTTAAATGCAGCAAAGCTGCTCAGGAAACTGTATGAATGTGAGAGGTAAAACACAAAGCTAAAAATGTGAAAACTGTTGTTTTTCCTTTTCTGACATAATCATGATAGTTTGATGTGGAATAAGGCAAGAATATCTATGTCTATGTATAATGTCTCTTTGATTATTGGTTAATCGTTTATTTCAAGTATTTGCATTATATAATCAGGTAAAAATGTCTTGGTTTTGATTTAAAGCAAATAATAATGACCATTAAATTATAGAATTTGGAAACAGATTAGACCATATCAAAATAGACTAATCAGACAATGCCTACAAAATTAGTAATGTGACAATTATATATAGTAATATACATATAAATGTCTTTAGATATTTTGAAACTATGCTGTTCTAAGGTTGACTGGCACTGTATTGTGAAACATCTTCCTGAATATTCATGTATGTGTATGGCTCTGTATCTTGAGTGATTTCTGAGCTGTGGTGGTGCAATAACCTTTATGTACAGATCTTCTCTGATCTCACAGGGTATGCTTGCTCCTGCTGTCTCAATCACATGCTCCCCTATTTTCGTCTGTTCGTCTTCCTCCAGAGGAATCAGCAGCCTCTTTTTGGCTTCTCCCATTAACACAGGCTCTGCCAAATAGTTTGCAATGATTTGAATATTTTATCACTGCAGCTATACTCGATTTGCAGCTACAGGCTGCAGAGTGTGAGAGACGCTTCTGAGAAGAATTTGACTAAATATTGCAACACTGATTCAAAAAACATAGATATCACTCTATAGATGGATCTCACTCTGTTCCTCTGATACAAGGCAGGAACTGAAATTATATAGTCATTGAGCTCCACCTACTGCTAATGAAATGTTTTCAAAAACATGTCAGATGATGATGATGATGATGATAGGTTGGGAATTGTAATTGGCTGTGCCAATTAAAAGAAGAAAAAAAATCAGCAAATCTGTATATTTAATAATGATGCATCTTGTTCTTAATCTTGTTTTGAGTGGAATAACAATTGACTGATAGCAGTGACTGACTGAGTTAAAAGGTAAAACAGAAAATATTTCTTCCATAGCAGAATTCTGTTATATTTCTAAGAAACACAATTACACTGGGTTAAATGCTGGGTTAAAAAACAACTATTTCTGGGTTATTTGGCAACACAGCGCTAATTAATTACTGAGAGAAAAAAAAAAAAGAAAAGAAAAAAAATCTATGGGAATAAAACTGGAATCAGTAAGCTGTTACAGTTCATTAAATGTAAATTAATTAATTATATTCATTAAATTAATTATATTCATGATTGAAAAGTTACATCAATTTCAGCTTCACCTCGTGCCATCTCATCTGTCAGACATTTAAGTTTCAACCCTTCAAATGTGAGATAACAATAGTTTTCCTGTTTATACAGTAAGAATCTAACAGGAATACAATGTAATGCGAACCTTAATTTCATTCAGGAAGTGTCCCGTCAGTCAAGTTTTCTCTCAGGACAGAACACAAAATTACCGTAGCCACATGCATCCAGTTTTAATCGGTTTGGCACAGACTATCCAACACTGGGGTACACTGACCCGGCCGGCACTGGGTGTGTGAGGGGGTTCATTATTTGTATTGACAGAAAAATGACCCAGCAGCTGAGTTACATAAAAATTTAACTACCCAGCACCTGGGTAAATATATATATAGATATATATATATATATATATATATATATATATATATATATATATATATATATATATATATATATATATAAAACCCAATAAAATGACCCATGATCAATAATTACATAATCAGTTATCTATTTTTTTCATTTTCATTGATTTTATTTCTTATTTTCATTTTTGTTTTGTCCGAAAAACCATTAATCAAATTTTACTAATTAGGGCACAAATAATGCTTAAATATAGGAGGATTAAATATAGGAGGACAATGGCCGATTCCTTCTTTTAACCACTTCAAATTGTTGACCTAAAGCTCCATCTGTTGGCTTGACTGTTGCTGTACAGTCACTGTATTGAGTGTTTTCACCTGCAGCACCACCTAGTGTTTATAACAAGCTTCACATGAAGGTGCCGAGCTTTCCTATTTTATTCATTATTTTTTTGTTAAAAGACTCAAGAAATTAGTTGATAAGTGCATCTCTCACCTGTATTGATATTTCTCCTAATAAAACATCACATGTGGCTGCACATTTTGAAGGGCTTGTTTCTTTAACAATATCCAATAAACTTTAATTCACATGCTAGTTGCAGGCGGTCATATGGGAAGCAATTATCATTCTACAGAGCATTTGAGTGGATACTAAACTGTTTATGCCATGGAAACCAGTTGTCCAAAAAAACAAACAAAAAAAAAAAGGTCATGTTATACTTCCCACTATGAATAGGGTTGGATGTCAGGGTGGGCTTTAGGGATGAAGTCAATCTTTCAGCCTCAAAGAGAATACAAATCTGGTTTGGGCTCAGAATGTGCAAACAATGTGTCAGCTTGCACGCGGATACTTGCAATGCATATGTCTCCCAGTAGAGGTCAGTGAATGAAAGCAGATAAAACTCCTTGTGTGTTTATCCAGAAAAAAGAAAAAAAAAAAAAAAATCCTTGTTAGAGGTTACGTTTTTATCAGTCAGAAAAAAAAATTGCCCTAAGCAAGATAATAGTGGTCTTTCATTCCTCAAAAAACTATTAATCGTGTGGCATTATCACAATACAACAGGGTCTTTAGTGCCACATGACTGGGGTTTTTGAAAATTTTAATTAAATTAAACAGCTTCTGTTCTGAGTGGTTTGTGACTTTCTTTCTTACACATTTGTTTTTCTATCATGGTGGGGACTTTTAATACTAAGATAATGATTTACTATTCTCTATGCTTAAACCTGACCTTCACAGAAACCCATTTTGCATTTTTTAAAACATTTAGTCTGTTTATGAAACTGTTTTCCCTGTGCTTCTTCCCCAATGTGGGTGATTTCAGGTTTTATTATCCTTGTGGGGACATCTGGTCCCAACAATCCAGGCAAAACCTGACTTGCACATGTACGCACACAGGAGCACACACACATACACTTACACTTGTATTTTTTTTTCTTTTTTTTTTCTCACTATAGTAAGGATGTCTCATAGACTTCCATCATTGTTATATCAAGTTAATATTTTTTTTAGCATCTAACCCAAGACCTACCCCTAACCTTGAAGCAGTTCACCCAAAAAAACAAAATTTGCTAAAAAATGTACTCACCCTCAGATCATTCAAAGTGTAGATTTAGTTTGTTTCTCCAGCAGAACAAATTTGGAAAAAATTAGAATTACATCACTTACTCACCAGTGGATCCTCTGCAGTGAATGGGTGCCATCAGAATGAGAGTTCAAACAGCTGATAAAAACACCACAAGTAATCCACACAACTCCAGTCCATCAGTTAACAACATGTGAAGGGAAAAGCTGCATGTTTGAAAGAAACAAATCTATCATTAAGTTGTGTTTAACTATTAATTTTTTTCCAAACTCTGAACCGCTGAAACAAGATATTTTGAATTAGAATCACAACATTTTGCTGTGTTCTCGTCATTTCTCTGACGACTGCGTGATTAATAATTGTGGCTTTGATGTTCTGTCAAGCGTGCAAAATATGTAGTTTTGGTGTTGTGTTGGGTATACAGTCAGTGCAGCTGTAAGTCTCTGGCTAACTCACGTTATTGTTCTCATAATCAGCTGTGGGCCTGCTATTGTCTACAAATGTGTCGATTAATATAGAATGTCTGTTGTAATGGGAGTCATGATAAAGGATGAAGAAATACGTTGGCTTACAAACTGCAGTGCTTTATCATTACACTATGTCTGTGTTTGGCTAATGCATATACCCTTATCGTTTGGGTCTTTACTACCTAGATGTGGTTCGCTAACATAAGTGTAAAACAACTTTTTCCACTCTGATTCTTTCTTTTTAGAACAGAGTGGAGCACTATCAT
Organism: Cyprinus carpio; assembly: GCF_018340385.1. Lineage (NCBI taxonomy): Eukaryota > Metazoa > Chordata > Actinopteri > Cypriniformes > Cyprinidae > Cyprinus > Cyprinus carpio. The sequence goes on from NC_056580.1 coordinate 8,348,024, forward strand.
TATAATAATAGGATGAATTATTCATAAGCCATATTCCAGGACTGGTGATGGACGTTCCTTTTCTGACATGCTCTGTACACAGTAGACCAATCACAACAGACTAGGTCATCGGACCAATTAGAGCAGAGTAACCTCATGGAGTGGTTTGGAAAGATGAATCTTTGAATAAATTGTATGAACAAGAAATAACGTAAAATTAAATGCATATTAAAAAAAAGTTTTTTTTACCTTATATGCATGTAAACCTGTGGTTGGGGAATCCCAAAAACAAATTATTAACATTTCTAACAGCATAATAGAGGCACTTTAATGCTTCACTACATAAGTAAGGACATGTTTGAATATTGAGGACATTTTAAACCTCACAAGTATAGTCAAATATGTACACACACATTTTTATTCTCCAAACGCAGTGCTTTAAAACTGCTCTAAATAAGAGCAAAAGTTCAGGTTAACAGGCACTTTTATCAAATGTATGTTTTGAGGTTGTGCTGTGAAATAGAATACAAGCAAAAATATGAAAAGAAATACAAATCAAAACAACAACAAATAAAACAATTTTAAAAATAAATAATACTAATGTTTAATTAAAAGCTACCCTAAAAAAAAAAAAGAGTTTTAAGGCGAGATTTAAAAATGCTAAGAGTTTTAGCTTGCCTTATCTCAATAGGTAAAGAATTCCACAGTTTTGGAGCTAATGAAGAAAAAGCCCTATCACCCATCAATCTTAAACAGGTTAATGGAACAGTTAAAAGGCCAGTTTCAGATGAGCGAAGGTCACGTGTTGGAGTATAAGGAATTAAAAGCTCAGACAAATATTGAGGTGCCAACCCATGCAGAGCCTTGTAAGTAAGCATCAAAATTTTAAAATCAACCCTAAAACTAACAGGGAGCCAATGTAAAGACTCCAAGACCGGAGTAATATGATTTCTCATCCTAGTTCTAGTAAGGATTCTAGCAGCGAATTTTGCACTACCTGCAATTTGTTTAAGGTAGCTTTTGACGCCCCCGCCAACAAGGCATTACAATATTCAATCCTGGTAATCACAAAAGTGTTTATCAACCTCTCAGCAACAGGAAAAGACAGCATTGGACGTAGTCTGGCAATATTTCTAAGATGAAAAAAGGAGGTTTTAACAGTGTTTTGAACGTGGCTCAAAAGTTAGATTAGAATCGAAAATCACCCCTAAATTCTTTAGTTTTGGTTTAACTTCCATAATTGAACCATCAACGGGCAAAGTAACCAACCCAGCTTTACGTAATTGGTGGGGTGAACCAATGAGCATAACCTCAGTTTTTTCACTGTTAAGACAAAGAAAATTTTGTGACATCCATTCTTTTATCCTAGAAATACATGTGGAAATAAAATCAACAGGTACAGTGTCATTAGGTTTAGTGTGTATGTAAATCTGAGTATCGTCTGCACAAAGGTGAAATTTTAGACCAAGAGATCTCAAAAGCTGACCAAGTGGAAAAATATAGATGTTAAAAAGCAAGGGGCCCAAAATTGATCGCTGAGGGACTCCAGATTGCACAACACCAGTTTTAGACCTAAATCCACCCATAGACACAAATTGCTTACAATCAGAGAGGTAGGACTTAAACCAATTAAGTGCAGTATCACAGACCCCAAAAACAGTTTCTAGATGAGTAATTAAAACCGAATGATCTACAGTGTCAAAAGCGGCATTGAGATCAAGAAGGATCAAAATTGAAAGATAACCAGAATCTGAAGCAATTAACAAATCATTAGTAACCTTGACCTGTGCTGTTTCAGTACCATAGAATTTGCGGAAGCCAGATTCCAAAGGCTCAAAAAGATTGTTTTCAGTTAAATGAGAAATTAACTGAGAAGCAACCACTCGCTCCAAAATTTTAACAAGAAAAGGAAGATTGGATATGGGACGAAAATGAGAAAGGTTTTCATAATCGATATTTGTCTTCTTTGGTACTGGGGTAACTGCAGCAATTTTAAAAGCTGATGGCACAACCCCAGTACACAAAGAGTCATTTATAATACTCAAAACAACTGGACACAAGGAAACAAAACATGACTGAAACAGACTAGTAGGTATGGGATCTGGTAAAGAAGTGAAGAGGTACAGGAAACATCTATTATTAAAGTCCTGGGCAGGTAGGAAAACAGCTCTAAGGAGACATAATGTCTCTCCGTGCAATTACTTATTTATTGTATCTTTACTCTGAAGAGCATTTGTTCACTTTAGTACAATGCCATAAAGAATTCCATTTTATTTTGGCTGGAGTAAGCGGCCTGTGCTCAATGCCATAAGATCGGCTCTCCATGCACCGAAAACTAATCATATCAGGACCATATCCACTCACTCAGCCCTATAATGCCGCTTAGTGCACTGATTAAAAACACAATGGGTCTTGATTCATTTGATTAGATTCACCTGCAACCTCTTTCCATTGCGTCATGAAGGTACTTACTGGGACATATACCAATGTGTGCAACAATACAAGAGAAGATGCATAGCTGAAGCATTTGAGAAACTCCATCAGCAGTGCCAAGTGACAGATGAGTTTGCCCATGGACCTGACACTCCCCTCAGCTCTGCCGGACCAGACACGTTGATTCTTCAAAAGAGAGGGAGTCAAGAGAGTCTGACACTTATAGACATGCACGTCATTCATTAGCAGAGAGTACAGCTCTCTTTCTCCCTCTGGTTTCCTCCTTCAGAATCCCATTTCTGCTCTTTTCTCCTCTTAGTCTCAAGTATCCTAAATCTTACCGGGCTCGTGGATAATCTGTAATTGGAGGTGAGCTTTTCATTTACTCCAAAGGCAAGTCCCGGTGGAGAGTGGACCATGAGCAGTGAATGACGGCTGTGATAACCTGATGTGATTTCCTGACAATTACTTTTGAAACTTTAGCATGAGGCTAAAGCGAAGCGAAGGAGAATATTAAAGCTGAATGACATTAAAGGTGACATATCATGAAAATCGTACTTTTCCAGGTTTTAAGTGCTATAATCAGGTCCCCGGTGGATCTACTAACCAAGGAAACGTGAAAAAGATTAACCCAGTAACATTGTTTTGGTAAGCCTTTTTCTGTGAGAGTCTGAGAAAACAAGCGCATCAGATTTCATTCCCTTGGTAACGTGGCAAAGGGATCACTTCATAATATTACTGCCCCTTAATCTGTAAGTTTACACCCACAGTGCCACCATTGTGTTTTCGCAAGCGACAATGGTGTACCAGTTTTAATGCCATGACGAAAGTATGGGCAAAACATGCTAACTGTTCTGTCTTTGGCTGCACAGAACACTATTTAGAGTCCCAGCCTCAAATTTTACTATTTACTGTATATTGCTGCTGCCACACAGATCTAAAATAAACATGCAAATTATTTCCCAGCAGCTTACCTTCACAGACATAACCGACTGTTTTTATAACTCATGTGTTTTTAACGTAAACGTCTGTGTGAATGAGTACTTAGTTTAGTACTCACATGGTGTGACAGCCGTTTTCTTTCCGTGTGCTTCGGATATGTACACTCAGAAAACATGTATACATGTATCAGAAGTTTAAACTAATTCAGTTTAAAACGCATGATTTCAGCATGATAAACATGATGATCAGAACCAAAACAGATGTTTTTAGCAGGTACGAGCTGTAATGGCACAGCTCTATTCTGGAAAAGGGGGCGGAGAGCAGTAGCTCATTTGCATTTAAAGATACAGGCCCGAAAAACAGCATGTTTCTGCTTCCACTCAAACTAGGCATTTTCACAATGAAATAATTAATGATTTTTGGAGTATTTTGAGCTGAAACTTCAGAGACACATTCTGGGGAATGTCAGAAACTTATATTACATATTGTAAAAAGGGGCAAAATATGTCTCCTTTAACATAAATCTTCTCAGTGGTTGGGATCATTTTTTGTCAGCAACTGTGGCAAATACTTCAAAATAATTCACTTAAGTAAATTATGATTATACAAATGATTTGATCTTTCAGAGTGGAATATACTTTTTGAATAGACACTCTCTTCTCACAACAAATTACATCAATGTCTTCTGAAACATTATAAAGGACATACAAGAATAATATCATAATACTATCAGTTACCTACAGGTAAGACAGGATTTAAAAAAATGGAGATTTGATAATGCCAGCTATTCTGATGTACTTGGAGCAAATATAGTCTTGACATAATCTGAGGAAATATAAAGTGACAACACAGGAGTCTCATGATTCTTTCTTACTAATACTGTTTATTTTAAACACCTTACTTTGAAAAATTAATGTGACAAAAGCAATCTGACATACTTGTTTGACACAGTAATGAAAGGTTTTAAAATGTCACCTGCTAACAACATCATAACAAAGTTTGTGTAAGATTGAGAAAATATATGCTGTAAAAAAAAAAGAAAAAAGAAAAAAAAAAGAAATGACATGAAGTAATACATATTTAGGACAAAAATATCACCAACTTTTCATGAAAAAAAAAAAAAAACTGATTAGGTTACTTGAATGGTTAATAAAGACAAGCAAGCTACAACAGTGTGCTAGACTCTGATGTTAACCAAAAAGAAGAATCATAATTAAGCCTGTCATCTGTTGGGATTTTAATTTGTCGCTCTGTGTTGGAAATCCGGTGATTTGGTATGTTTAAATCACCCCTCTTTCCCTTCATTCAAATCCCTCCCACAATGCTAAATCTCTCATCTAAATGCTGATTGAAATAGATAATCATAACATACTGTACATACAGAATTTAACCTGGAGTAGATGGATATGCCAGTGGCATCAGAGAAAACGCCAACCAACTGCAAAAGTTTATGCACACATTTACTCCCCTATGCAAAAACTGTATGATTAATCTGCTGTGCATCTGTGCACTTCATGATCTGAGCTCAGAGAGATCGGCGGGCATAGACACGTGCCATGAGCATTGGCAAGCGGGGGGGGGTTTAGACACATCGCACAACCGTCAGAGTCACAGAGCCTATAAACTTACCAGATTTTTCTGAAGTCTGAGCTCTCAAGGGCATGTTTACAGTTTTATAATTGTGGAGTTCTTGATAATGAAATATGGTGCTGTTTAGAAATTTATGAGGACCCAACCAGGCTGGAATGTTTTGCTTCATATTATGGCTTTGTACATTACAGAGGATCAACACAGTTCCCAGTTGCAAAGAACAGCAAACTGATGTACAGTAGAAGAGATGTAGAAAATTAACACACCAACAGCACTGGTTCAAGATGTTTTTTTTTTATTTTTATTTTGTGCATTAGTCCCTGTCCAGCAGCACTGGTTCAAGATGTTTTTTTTTTATTTTTATTTTTTTTTTATTTATTTATTTATTTTTTATCCATCTTTCCCATGGGGATTTCAGAAAGTCTTTGTTAAAGCTAGCAAAGACAAAAGGTACAAGACTGTATATTTAACATCTTAAATGAGGGAAAGAACTACAATCCCATGAAGCATTGTGAATTACAATCAAATTAAAAAAGATGGTGAAGCATAATTAAAGTTGTTGTAAAGTTTACATAAGTAAAGTTGTAAAGCATAATTAAAGTTGTTGATTACATCTATAGAAAGTTGTGTGTGTGTGTGTGTGTGTGTGTGTGTGTGTGTGTGTGTGTGTGTGTGTGTGTGTGTGTGTGTGTGTGTGTGTGGGTGGGTGTGTGTGTGTGTGCAAAATATGCATATATAAGTATTTTGAGAGTGTAGTACAGATATTTTACAAGTATACTGAGAGTGTAGAGAGACCATCTCGACTACAGAATGTCATTCACAGTGCGTCGTTGCTCTTTTGGTGCAATTTCCTGGCTGCAACTCTCTGATTGGTTGGATTTTCTGCACAGTCATGGATAAGGTAGCTTTTCATTAAGAACTCGCAGTTACAATAAGTTGAAATAATGCAAACAGATGGCTTCAACAAAAGCATATGCCATCATTTAACAGCCCCAGAGCTCACAACAGGTCTGTCCATAAAGACTTACAAATAATCATTAAAAATAAATTTTCCTATAGAAAAAAATTAATACAATTTTTAGTTCAGGAGTCTGACTTTTTAAATCTGATGTCAAAAAGGCTTTAGTGTAATGTGGCATATATTTTTAACAATAACATATACCTTTCTATACCTATCATGGCCTCTGACATGAAGCCATGATATGTACTTTTGTTAAATCCACAATCAGTGTAATTTTCAACTTCATATTTTTTTTCTTCTTTTTTATTATGTTTAATAACTTAATTCACGGTTAAGAACTACAAATCTTTAAAATCAGATTATGATCAATTATTACAATAATAGACTTCAATTATAAATAATGGTTCTTAATTATTATAAATGTTGGAAACAGTTTTAATATTAATAATCAATATTTATTTGAAAAAGAGAAATCTTTTGAAACATTATAAATAAAAAATAACTACCAAAAAAAAAAAAATTAACACTAGACACTCAACAATAGAGTAATGGCTACTGAAAATTCAGCTTTGCCAACACAGGAATAAATTACATTTTAAAATATATGCAAATTATTATTTTTTATTTTTTAAGATTCCTTAAAAAAAAAAAAAAAAAAAAAAAAAAAAATCTGATAAATTTTATGCAAGTATAAACTGTGATCTTAAACAAGAATTACCTTTTTTGGAAAACATGACCTGAACAAGAACTAAAACAAGAAAATCAAGACCAGAAAAACACTTTAATAATGTTTTAGTCTAGACGGTCAACCATTAGGAAAACATGACCTGGATTACACTTTAATCAGTCAGCTCCCGTCCCTGCCATCATGTATCACATGCTGTTGCACAGGTCTCTGATGAAGTCACAGTCGAAACAAAGCCTAAATGAAACTCTTGTGATTCCAAAGCCATTTCTCAACCCTTTCATTCTTGGTTGCCATGGCACTAACATTTAGGAGTATGATGACTTACAGCTCATGGACTCGTGTGCAGGACAATCTGCTATGAAGCCAGTGAACAGAGCATCATTAGAAAGTAATGCATCGCTTTCCCTGCTGATGACAAAATCCATTCAACAGCCTCTAGGGAATCCGAGATAAGGACAGCAATAACAAGAAAGAAATCTTTTAATGACAGCATGGGTCACACGAATGGCTAACTTGAAGTAAACAGCACACACACAGCGGCATTCCATGTTAAAGAGGCATGATTTCATGTGCGGGTTTCCCTCTAAAATCCCTGACATTTTCAGTATCGAAATACATCACTGATCTTTGATGTGCTGCACAACGTAACCTGCCATTAGTTATGAAAACAGCAGTATTTCCATTTTAATTGAATCAGAGATAAATAATAGAATACCCTCTTATTTTTTTTTGCTTTACATGATCAAAATTATGACATTATGACACTCACATATGTAAAATACTCTACCATTCAGATTTTCTGAATGCATTTAATACATACAGTATATAGAACATGGTTCCCTTTCAGTCGGTCACTCTCGACGTCATGTTGGTTACCGACGAATTTGGATCTCACTTAGAGAGACCAATCTACTTCGAGTGTAAACTAAGGCCCGGTCCACACGGAGACGCGTTTAGCTGTACATGCATGCATTTTGTATTGTATAGGTGTTTCGTCCACACAGATCTGGCATTTTGGGAAAGTAAAACCGATATTTTTTTAAACCAGATCCCAGAGTGGATAAATCTGAATACGCCGCCCTTGCGTTTTCATGTGGACAGTGAATCTGTATATTTTCTGAAGCGGCGATGTCATCAGTCCATGTCTCTATGTCACGTAACAGCAACAAAAACATGAAGAAACACTGAATGATTGTCTTTTTGTTTACTAACATTAACACAGATTATTAAATGTATTGTTCCATGTTCGTTTGTATTCCGCGCGCAAGGTTTATGCGCATAGTCTTCATCTCCATTTTTAGTGTATCTCTGTGGGAGAATTACAGCACCACATACTGGTCTGGTGTGTGTACTACATCGTTTTGTGTCGGTTTTGTGGTTTCGTGTGGATGCAGATATTTCTTGAGACGAGAAAAAAAAAAGATTGGATAGAGAAAGCTCTGGCTTCGTGTGGACGTAGCCTAAATGAACCAATGCACATTGGCATGCTATTATTGCATCCAGCTGCAGCTGATCACAGTGTGAGCATAAAAAGGCAGCATGTGCAATGAATAACAGCTTTTCGCTTTGGAGCTGAGTGACAACAACGTTCCGCTCCTACCAAACTGCTTCATGTGTGACGAGTTCAGCGCGCTCTAGAAAGCTTCTTGTGTTGGCGGACGGCGCCTCAGCGGTGGTCGTTCCTGTGTCGAGTGGGTTGCGCACTTCAGGCTGCTCTACCCCTGTTGTGCTGCAAACAGCCATTTTCCATGTGCATCTCAACACCTAAAGGAGCATTTCCCTGAAAGAGCCTATTTCTCTAAAAGGGCTTACATGGGTGCGTCTTTGTAAAGACGACGGATCGTCTTTTTAAAGATGCTGTTTCACCCATGCATTTCTGGATGCGGTTGTTTCCTAGTGCCGGGTGATGGTCACGATCGCAGCCTCGTGTCTGGGTGGCTGAGGTGCCGTTCACGGATGAGTCATGTTCCCATTCCGAGAAGATGACCATCTTGGCTTCATTTCCTCCAGAGGGCGGAGCTCCATTGCTTCTGCCGCAATCTAGTGCTCATCCTGGTGGCTGCCAGGCGAGGGCTACGTCCAGCAGTATCACGGGTGGTTTGAGGGTTACAGCGGTGGTTAAACCCCTCAAGGAACCAACTCTCAGGGAACAATCGCTCCTCTAGTGCTTCGCAACCAGTCTGCCAAAGGAACATGCTGGGACAGTGGAACAGGTATGTTTTCCCAGTGTTATTAAATCTCACTGAGTGGATACTGCTATGACAACAGTGACTGGTCTTCTTGTTGCGAGCCAAAAGGGGTGCAGACGGCTCGCACATGACACTGGAAGGGGCAGGATCCATGGTGCTTTGGTAGGGATCCCAATTCGTCGGTCACGGATGTGACATTGAGAGTGGCCGACTGAAAGGGAATGTCTCGGTTAGGTATGTGACCCTCGTTCCCTGAAAGAGGGAACGGAGAAATCCCGTCCTGTCGCCACGGCTGCTGTACCACCACTGAGCAGCCAGGTCACTGGCTCGGCTCCTCAGCAAAAACCTGGTATGCGTTGCACCTGCTGCCTTTTTATGCTCACCTTGTGATCAGTGGCAGCTGGATGCAGTAATCACATGCCATTGTGCATTGGCTCGTTTAGTTTACACTCAAAGTAGATTGGTCTCTCTAAGCGAGATCCCAATTTGTCGGTCAATGACGTGACGTGACATCTCCGTTCCCTCCTTCAGGGAACGAAGGTTACATACGTAACTGAAACGTTATTCCCTTTAGTCAATCAGATTTATTTTTCAATAGATGAAGATTAAAATCTATCTATAACCATCCTATTGTCTCAAATTCATTCTCAAAGGTGAATGCTAGGTTTGTCAATCCATCCATTTTCCATATCGCTTTATCATTTGCTTAGTCGCAGGAGCCTATCCCAGCATCTCGGGCTGGGACACCCTATGCTGCACAGGACTCACACACAGACAAAGACACACACTTTCACACGTATGGGAAATTTTTAGCATCTAATACCTCTGAGTATGTTAAACACATTCATCCAAAACAATTCCTTGATACATCACCTTTTATTTCTTCTGTTTCAGAGTCTATTTTGTCCCAGTGCTCAGTAGAAATGTCATCATGAGGCTGATGGCTTCTCTAAAGCAAAACATGATTCATGATAATGCTTTTTTTTTCATAGTCTGCATCATTTCCCCAAGGTGCTGAACAAATGATTAAAAAGTTGTCTGATGATGACTCAAAATCTTCCTTTTGAAGTGCAAGACCATTTGTCATCAATAAGGTGGAAAATCTGAAATATAATGATGAAGTGACCTTTCAAGAAGTCGTTGTATCCACCATTCATAAGTCACAGAGAATCTATCCCTGATTTCTCTTTGTGCAGCCCTCAGTAGAGACTATAACCCTTCACGTTCCTCTGTGCTGTTGAAAAAAACAGCATATGCTGGTTAGGTATGTTTTGAAGCATGACTGCTGGTTTAAGCTGGTCCTAAGCTTAGGACCAGCATATGACCAGCTTAAACCAGCTCAAACCAGCAGTCATGCTTCAAAACATCCCTAACCAGCATATGCTGTTTTTTTTTATTTTATTTTTTTAAACAACATTCACAGCTGCTTTGGGACTTTTATAGGCTAAAGTCTTAAAATGAGGCAAAGATATATGTTTTGCTTTAGTTTTCCATGTATAATATTGTTTATTTTATTTTTGTTGTATACTCTTCAACAATATTGATTATTCAATACACAAGTTGGCAAAAACCAGCATCATAGGATCAAATATACCAGGATATTCACTCATTCTGAAGAGTGAGTGTCAGGTATGTCTGAAAGTGAGTTTTGAATGAGAACCACTTTGGAAGAATTTGATTTGTTCGCAAACTGCATTCCAGAATGCACTTCATGAATTTGGACGAATGAATGTCCATAGTAAACAGAGCTAAAATCTAGACAACAGGGGCATGACTTTTGAATAATCAGAAATATGAGATTCAACAATTTAAACTCGATATTTGTGATAGTAAAGCTGAAGATAGCTATACGGATAATATAATGAAGGTTGAAGCACTGAAAGCACAGGGAGCACCATGTGGCATATGAATGATAACAAATCTTTGCACACGTTGTACACTGGGATTAAGTTCATGCAGTGCTTGGGGTGGAATTTTCTCATTTTCTGATAATGCAGGAGTTTAGCTTATGTCATCAAGCATATACAACTACCCTGTTTTCTAAATAATTGATCATTTTAGCATGGTGCATCTGTTTCTCTATACTAATAAACAGTTTACTGAAGAAAAAACAACAATAACAACAACAACAACAAATAAGAACTAAGAACTAATTTTTTTCCTCAACAGAGGAACCCAGTAGAGCAGGTGAAGGTTTGTGCATCTCTCTCTCTCTCTTAGTTTATATATATATATATATATATATATATATATATATATATATATATATATATATATATATATATATATATAGGCTAAAATGTTTTTATGTTTTTATGTAATCCAAATTTAGATATCAGATTTTCCTATTTAATATTGTAGTCTCAAACTGTTCTTGATCAAACTGTTGTAGATTTTAGTTTTAACCATTCTTGATTCTTCTTTCTTGTCTGATGGTTCTTACAGTCACAGAGATGCTAGTATGATCAAAATCAGGGTAAATTAATACTATTTAAAGTTAAAATAAAGTTAATAAATTCCATTTAAATTGCCACATGCTTATGTGACAGTGGTGGTTAGGATCAATGTACAACCTTATTTTAGCTAAACAAAATGTAAGAATCCTAACAAAACTCAGAGAAACCAGTAACCCATGGAACTCACTGTTAAAACCTACAAAGAACAAGATCCAACATGCCTCACAAGAAGGTTATATATAAACATGGTGTAATTAACAAACAAGAAACACCTGGCTACAATGAAGAGAAGGAAAAGAGACAAAGAAGAGAGACAAAACAAGAACATTAGAAACAGAATTTTAAAATGAATACACGAAACCTTCCCAAAAACTTTACAGCTTGATTAGATAGCAGTTGAGCTCCGTCAAAATAGAACAAACCAATTCACAAATGGTCAATAAAAACCCAGAACAGAAGAAACAGATCTTGCAAATGTATATTTGCAGTGTCCATGTCACTGATAATGCAACACATGACTTGTTTACGTAACGGCTTTAGCTCTGCACATCCTCACATTATACATAGATATGTATAGGTAGATGCCCTGTTAGCAGCTGTTTCTATGGGCTGCTATACCTAAGACGTCTGCCATATTGGAATGGTCAAAGTAGGTCCGTGAACACTTGAGAGCAAGTTACCTGTATGTTTGCAACCCTAGTTGCCAGTTTAAACATTTAAGTTTAAGTTTAAGATCCATTAAGTTTATAAGCATATATGAATGTCTATATCTGCAATAGACTTCAGCAGATGAGTTTGCTAAACTAACACAAAACAACAAGACGAAGTCGTTAGCTAAAGTTTACCCAATTTCTTCAAGAATTTACATTTTGGTGGTTTTTACAGCCAGAGGCTGTGCAATGTTGTGGCATCTTGAAACTCATTGATCTTTAATGTGAGCAAAGTCCCTTTCAAGGAAAGCCTGTTCACTTGGTGGCCATAATTTGCAATGCCTCCAAGCAGCTATTTCTGGCATCTAAGACCATGACCTATCTAAATCGGCCTCAGGACGGTGACGAGTCTGCTTACAGACAGGAGGTTAAGGAGCTGGCTGTCTGGTGCAGTCTTAACAACCTGGAGCTTAACACTCTCAAAACTGTGGACATGATCGTGGACTTCAGGAGAAACCCCCCCTGCACTCTCCCCATTCACCATCATGGACAGCACTGTGGCTGCAGTGGAGTCATTCAGGTTCCTGGGCACCACCATCTCCCAGGACCTGAAGTGGGACATTCACATAGACTCCATTGTTAAAAAGGCCCAGCAGAAGTTGTTCTTCCTTTGCCAGTGAGAAAGTTCAACCTGCCACAGGAGCTGCTGAAACAGTTCTACTCTGCCATCACTGAATCCGTCCTCTGCACTTCAGTAACTGTCTGGTTCAGCTCAGCTACCAAATCTGATCTCAGATGACTACAGAGGGTAGTCTGGACTGCTGAGCGAATCATTGGTGCAACCCTCCCTTCTATTCAAGAACTGTATTCATCCAGAGTGAGCAAAAGGGCTGGCAAAATCACTCTGGACCCCTCACATCCAGCACACTCCCTCTTTGAATTGTTGCCGTCTGGTAGACGCTACAGAGCTCTGAGCACCAGAACGGCCAGACACAGGAACAGTTTCTACCCATAAACCAATCCATTTCAATTTGCACATAATATACCTGTACATACAACTGTCTGTTGTTATATACCTGGACATACAATTGTCAATTTGTATATTTTTATTCTTTTTAATACCTGGACATACAATAATGGAATCATAATTATCTGCTATTGGTCATAAAATGAATTAGTGTTCATTGGCCAATAAGATCCTAAAATGCATCCAACTTGCAATTGGCAACAAAATCTGAAGGGCCTCAATATAGCATTAAAAAAGTCTCAGGTTTCTATGGCTACCAGAGTTTCTAAAGGCCTGTTCACACCAAGGACGATAACTATAAAGATAACAACAAAGATATAGTTCTAAAAATAATTATCAGTATTAAGCGATTAAGCTATAATGTTAAAAGCACAGAGAAACAATATCGTTGGAATCACTTTCAGATTTTTTATTATTATTATTTTTTTATTTTTTTTCAGCTGATTAACGATAAACATTGAGACCCAATCAGAATCAATCCTGCTATAATGAGCTTGAGGATTTAAAGAGGCAGACGAACGTGTGCTTACAATAAACTGACGATTTTTTCCGCTGTGTGATGCTACTATAGTTTAAGTTTTTATAGTAAGTATCTTTATGGGCTGCTAGGATTTCATCCACTGGGGGGCTAGAGACAGAAAAAGATACACCTTAAATAAACTTTATAGTTCTTGTGAAATCTGTATTATTGTCCTGAAGTAAATTATACACAGATATCGTCATATTATCACACACACACACACACACACACACACACACACGGCAAGATCTACTGTACAGTAGAGATGTCAGTTAAAGGGTTAAGTTATGTTTTAAGTGGAATATTATGAAAGGAAAAAACATTAAACAAGACCAATAACCTTGATTTATAAACCTATTAACAAAGTATACCCCATTTCCCCATGCTGTACTTACAAGTTATTTGCCCACCGGCAACTATAGTTGCCACTTGGTCTTTTGACTAAGTGTACAAAAAACTATAGCTCTCCTGTAAGATTTGTCTTGATTGGATGATTCTAGAGACCTTCAGATGATTTTATATAATATATATATATAATATATATATATGTGTGTGCGTGTGTGTGTGTGTGTGTGTGTGTAAAAAAAAAAAGTGTGTGTGGTGTGTCAACAAAACATACTTATTAGTGATATGAAAATTACATTTCTTTAGGAGGGTTTGCCTTTGCCATGCTTCCTGGAAGTAGGGTAGGAACTTACAGCCTCATGTGGACAGGAAGGAAGTGAATACCTTTTTTTTTTTCTTGAAATCCTATATTTGGTTGTTTTCCTTTGCATGTCATTGAGAAAAATCATGGATAACATCTAGAAAAATGACTTATGTACTGCGGCATGTACTGACTATAGTTGTCGGTGGACTTAAATGGTTTAAGTCAAATGAGTGGATTCTCTGTTTTTCTTTGTTTGTTTGATTAACATCATTCAACATAAGAATGCACGGTCCATTATATAAATGCACAGAGAACATAAATATTTTTAACTGTTTAAATTTCTTTAAAGGAGTCATATGATGCTGCTAAAAAGAACATTATTTTGTGTATTTGGTGTAATGAAATGTGTTTATGTTTATGCGTTTTATGGTTCAAAAAAACACATTCTTTTTCCACATACTGTACATTATTGTTTTCCCTCTTATACTCTATTTTTAACAATGCCCTGATTCTAAAATGAAATGGGGAAAATCCTGCTGCTTGTGCAATTTACATTCCATATTTCACATCAGCAACAAAAATCTGAAAGGGAAAATGTTGTTCATTATGCTCATATAGCATTAAAAAAAACCACAAATTCTATATCTACAACAGATTCTAAAAACCCCTTCACACAAAGAAGCAATAAAAATAAAACCAACTAATAAAGATAACAACAAGATGTTTTCTAAAAATAATTATAATAATAAAATAAAAACAAAATCCACAATACAAAAATAACATAGAAAAACACATAGAAACAATAACTTTGGAATAATTTTTATTATTATTATTTTTTTATTTTTTTTCAACTTATTAACGACAACTGACAAACAAAAAACATTGAGACCCAATCAGAATCAATCCTGCTATAATGAGCTTGAGGATTTAAAGAGGCAGACGAACGTGTGCTTACAATAAACTGACGATATTTTCCGCTGGTGTGGATGCTAATATAGTTTATAGTTATAGTTATCTTTATAGTTATCTTTATAGCAGGGCCGGTTCTAGGATTTCATCCACTGGGGGGCTAAGCCCTCAGACAGACCATTAGATTCAAAGATACAAATTACCTAAATAAACTTTATAGTTCTTGTGAAAACTGTATTATTGTCTGAAGTAAATATACACAGATATCATTTATTTATTTATTTATTTTTTTCTGAATGGTTTCATGCATATACAGTAGTCATGGTAATAGTGTCCTATGTGAACATGTTCTGGATTTATTTTCCCCAGGTCTTTTTTTTTTTTTTTTTTTTTTTTTTTCTCTCTTGAAAATCGTATTTGAATATATACTACTATAGCTGCCGGTGGGCAAGTATTTTGTATTCACCTCTTCAGTGTGAAATTTGAATAGGAGGAGAGCATTTGGCATCTAACTGCTTTCAACAGATCAATAAACAAATTTATCATGCACTAAAGTCGAAGAACATTTGATGCAAACCCAAAAAAGGCTTATATCATCTTAAATATGAAACACAGCAAATCCATTTGTTTTAAAGTGGTGGAACATAGTGCAGAGCAAAGTGCACCCATTAAGTTGCCCCAACATGGTATTGTGTATCAAAAAGTTAAATGAAAATAAATAAATAAAAATAAATAAAATGAAGAAAATATAACATCTATAAAATAAAAAAAGGTATAGGTATTTAACTGTTTGGTTACCGACATTCTGCAAAATATCTTCTTTTGTGCTCAACAGAAGAAAGAAACATAGGTTTGCAACTTGAAGATGACAATAATGACACAATTTCCATTTTTGGGAGTACTTTCCCTTACGTAAGCAGTTTTAGTATAAGTAGCCTACAAGGAGTACTGTGATGAAGGTACAAGTAGTTTTATAAATTTACATAAACATATTTGCATGCTATACTATGTGATGTAAATATGTAAAATATCACATATTTTATGAATAGTCACATATTGATTATGTCAAATGGATTAACCCTGGAAAAGTCCTTGATATTCATGAAAATAATTATGTTTTTTTAAAATATATGCTTATTTAAATAATTATCATGTGTAGGCTACACCCATGATTGTTTGTTTATTTGTTTACATATTATTGAGCATGCAGGTATTTTCATTCTTAGAGGTGTGTTAGTTAAATGAAAAAAATAAATAAATAAAAATAAATAGATTGAAGAAAATGCGTCTATATAATAAAAAAGTATATACCTGAAAGAAAATTACGCATTTTTTTTTAGGCCCATAATGTTCAATGGCCGATTGTAGTAGGTGATTTCATATAATAATGTAAATGTAAACTCATTACTTGTCTGAAATTCAACATTATAATGGAATCATAAGCTATTGGTCATGAAATGAATTAGGTTCACTCACCAATAAGATTAAAATGCATCCAAATTGGACAAAGGGGCCTCAATATTTTGCCTCATAATGTCATAAAAGGGCTAACTGGCTGCGAAAAGATAATCTACAGAAAGTAATCCTGTGCATTAGCTCTTTATCTTTCCATTCTTCCTTTTGTGTGACTGACTTAAGTTTGTAAACTGCTGCTGTCAGATGAAAACTGGAAATCCCCCATCCCTCCACCCAACCACACACACACACACGGCAAGGTCTACTGTACAGTAGAGATGTCAGTTAAAGGGTTAAGTTATGTTTTAAGTGGAATATTATGAAAGGAAAAAGCATTAAACAAGACCAATAACCTTGATTTATAAACCTATTAACAAAGTATACCCCATTTCCCCATGCTGTACTTACAAGTTATTTGCCCACCGGCAACTATAGTTGCCACTTGGTCTTTTGACTAAGGTACAAAAAACTATAGCTCTCCTGTAAGATTTGTCTTGATTGCATGATTCTAGAGACCTTCATGATTATATATATATATATATATATATATATATATATATATATAATATATAATATATAATATATGTGTGTGTGTGTGTGTGTGTGTGTGTGTCAACAAAAACATACTTATTATATGAAAATTAAATTTCTTTAGGAGGGTTTGCCTTTGCCATGCTTCCTGGAAGTAGGGGTAGGAACTTAACAGCCTCATGTGACAGGAAGGAAGTGAATACCTTTTTTTTTTTCTTGAAATCCTATATTTGGTTGTTTTCTTGCATGTCATTGAGAAATAAATCATGGATAACATCTAGAAAATGACTTATGTACTGCGGCATGTACTGAACTATAGTTGTCGGTGGACTTAAATGGTTTAAGTGCAATGAGTGATTCTCTGTTTTTCTTTTGTTGTTTGATTAACATCATTAACATAAGGAATGCACGGGTCCATTATATAAATGCACAGATGATATATATTTTTTTAACTGTTTACCTTCCTTTAAAGGAGTCATATGATGCTGCTAAAAAGAACATTATTTTGTGTATTTGGTGTAATGAAATGTGTTTATGCGGTTTAAGGTTCAAAAAACACATTCTTTTCCACATACTGTACATTATTATTTCTCCTCTATGCCTGCCTTCTGAAAGGCGTTGATTTTTACAAAGCTCATCGGTCTGAAAAGTGAGGGGTACTGTGATTGGCCAGCTATCCAGTGCATTGTGATTGGCCGAATACCTCAAGCATGTGACGGAAATGTTACGCCCCTTTACATATTGTGATGCCCTATCCGGCCGGAGCGACAAGACATAAACATTAAAACCCATTCTAAACGTGATATAAACATGATTTCTAGTCGTTTCCTCTTTTGGAAGGCCAAACAAAGTAGTTTCGCTTTCACAACCAAACACACAGCGTCTATACGACATGGTGGCGGCGGCAACAACAAAACTACAACGAGAATAAAAGGTACGCCTTCTTTCTTTGCATAAACATCTGGGCGGTGTTATGTACAACTTCCCACATACTGATGTAGAGATGTGGGGGCGTGTTAGAACAAACCGTTTTGGGGGGTGTAGAGTTGACTGTTAACTTTTATAAAGAATATCTATTTGGATTTGAGACTTTAGTCTTTGCAACTTCACAGATCTTCTTTATGCACCAAGAGCTTGTAACCCTCCAAAGAGAAAGGAAAATTTGAAATCGCATTATGACCCCTTTAAGACGTAACCCGCTGTTTTTTGTTTGTTTGTTTGTTTTTTATACTCGTCAAGACACCCATTCTGACATATTTTTGTGCCTATTTGCTCAAAACGCAAAATATTTGGTATTAACGTGCTGTCTGAGGGATGACTTGCTTGTGTGCATGCTTCAGGTGTGTGCGCACAGAGACAATCTATGACAGCATGCGAGTACCACATTTAGATTTCTTTCGGGTCGTCTTGCGCTTGAATACCTTTAAATGGCTTAAATGTTTAAACTGACAAGCCTTGAAACACTTAAATGAAAACATTCTTGAGGAAGCAGGACTGGCCCGATCATTCAGATTGGGGGGGGGGCCTTAACGGCCACTGCACTGATGTAATGACTTTATCAATCGGCGATTGGCTCTTTCACTTAGAAGGTGGGACATATTCCGCCAAATTGCATGTTGTTTCTTCCATTCATACGTAATAGGACTGAACTGTTTTTATAGATCTATAGTCTTTGATGTGAGTGGCGACACATCAACTGTACCAAAATAGGAAAAGATACGTCGACGTGTCTGGAGCATTCGAATGTGGCATCTACCTATACATATCTATGGTATTATAAGTATCAAGTTTTTCCTGAATGTATTTTTCGGTGGACTATTAAGGTAAGAATAAAATAATTTCTTCTTCACTCCAGTCCACATGTTTTCCATCACTATTTGACATTTTTCCACTCAATTGCTGAAACCACTGTTTATTCAACAGACGATGTTTCCGTGGCTGTCCAAAATACATGAACATGAGGAATGTTATTGGATGTCTGTTGCTAAGTGTCTAACACCGCAATGCCGAGTTAACACAGCAAAAACAGTACTAACTCTGCTCCAGAGCAGGGTTTCATAACCCCCGGGTAAAAAGCAATTCTAACAACGTTTCTAATTTACATGTTCCTCTACCCAGGGTTAAAAATGGAGTTTAGAACTGCCATAACCCGGGGTTAATTGCAGTGTGAAAAGCCCTATTAAGCATGTTAATGCCTTTTTCTGCATGACCATATTTTAGATCCCTTATTCCAACCCCATACCTAAACTTAACTACTACTGTACCTTAACTACTACTGTAGCAAATTAGGAGTTTACTGAGGCAAACTAAAGTGTGACCGTACAAATACCCCTGAAAATCATTCTGTAGGGTCAAATACTGTCATTTAAAAATGTTTTAATTACATTCATTCAATAATCAGTTCACTAGGTTTTAGAACAGGGCAAATATAAAAAAAAAATAATAATAATCATATTGCTTGCTGCTGATGAGGCTAGAGAGAAAAAGAGAAAAGCCTTCCGGATTAAGGTAAATCATGTTTATGACTCTCTTAAAAGATTAAATAGGCTCAGATGATCCTGACTATTTCAAATATTACAGCACTTCCACAGTCATTGCACTCTGAAAAGGCCCATTCTACTGTACTGAATAGCGCTTTGTGATGCAAAAGAATATATAATCTATCATTTTCAAACAGAGCATGAAATAGATTTGTGTGCAAACCCTACACAAAGTCATCCAAGCTCATATCTTTTGTCATCAAACACATATTTTGCAAACTAACACTTTTTACCTGCTCAGGGTGCTGGATTCTGAGCTTATTTAACATGTGGGCCAATATTACAATCACACCAATCAATGGCTCTCCCACATAATGGCACACGTCACATACTGTACTCTCAGACCTTTCAGTCCACTAACAACCTGTTTGTCAATGTGCCAAGCTTGCATTTATGGCATTGAATTAGTAAGGCTCCGGCCAAGGGCAGATAAGCTCCGCTGGGATGTTGTTATGGTGAAACAGGCAGACAAAAGCAACACTCCTGTTCAGACATTTTCTAGTGTGTACAGTTAGCAAAACCCTCTATGCACTGTCAACAAAGAGAAACAATACCCACAGCGGTGCTCTCTGTTTGCTCTAAAGCTAATTGTAAAGTTTAAGTTCCATGAACAACTATATTGAAGTTAAAACTGTCTCATCTTGAGCACTCTGTGTACAGCTGTGTTTTTAAATTTCAAGCACTCCCTTACCAAAAAGTAGTATACTTCAAGTTTATTTTATTAAGTATACTTAAGTAAAGTTCAAGTATATTTTGACTTTTTGTAAGTATAAGTCAAGTATACTTAATTGACATTATAAGTATATATCTTAGAAATACATAAAGCCCATTTCTGAGAAGTACATAAAAAGTAAACTAAAAGTATACTTTCCTATTTTTAGTTTAAAATTAGTATACTAATAGCACACTTGAATAAACTTCTTTTTCGTAAGGGACTGTCAGTCACGTACATCATAGTTTCAATCATTTGTTTGTTGCAAAGTCCCACCCATTTGAGAACTCACAAATCAGCAGTCATCAGTCACATTAGATGACATGCATTGACTGAAAGCCCATTGTTTAATGAACATTTAGATAATTTTCCAATGGTTTAGGGATTTTTTTTATTAATTTTTTTAATGCTGATGCTGCTCTTGACTGTTAATCATGGCGTCTGAGAGCTTAGAGCATCTTCTCTAATGAATGTTGATCTTTGCTTCATTAAATCAATGACACAGGAAGCACAGCTTCAATATGTACTCTTAACATCGATTTCCTAAAAATAAATAAACATTGTGGTTTGGTGGTAATATCAATGATATCATGATATTTGGTGGTGTTTGAGCATTCCAACCAGACTGACACAGCAGTGTTAACTTTGAGATATAAACTCAGAACTGCATGAAAATGTGTAATTGTGAGAAATTTGCGTTTGCCTTTTGATTTTTATTTAATTTTTTGTTCTGTGATTTTAAAAAAAAAAAACTCAGAATTCCAAGATATAAACTTGTAAATATTAATTTATTGGCCAGAAACAAGTTTCCATAAGGATTCCTTAATTATAAACTTGTAAATATTAATTTATTGGCCAGAAACAAGTTTCCATAAGGATGCTGTCAGGATATAAACGAGAGACAGAGGTAAGTGAATCCAATCACAGTGTTTATTTCCAAATCACAAATACAAGGTGAGTTCTTAGTGACTTCTGGTGCAGGTTCGGTGCAGATACTCAGTGCGGGGCTGAATGCAGGTGAGCACGTCTTGAATAGATATGTTAATGCCAAGCCGTCACAGATGATTAGCACTTGTCTCTCTTTCCTTCAGGTGCGGGTACAACCAAGCAAGCTTGGAGAAACACTGGGAGTTCGGAGGAACTTCAGATCACAGGTAGCACGGAATTAAGCAGGAGTCCTGCAAGCAGGAGGACAATGACACAGGTTAGGGTTTCAAAGGCGAGTATACTTTACATCCTTGAGTACGCAGTGAATCAACAGGTCGGGAGACAATGGCATATGGTCTGTTCCTGTTGGAGGCTTGACATCGAACTGGGGCTGTGGTGAGTGCTTTATAGTGCTCTGTGATGAGGTCGCTGTTAGTGAACAGGTGTGGGTGATTAGAGCATGACTGGTTCCTGACATTATCCCCCACCCTCCAAGGTCCGCGCCAGCAGACCTTTCAACATCGTGGGGGTCTGCTGCGGGGACGTGGAGCCTGGAGAATTTTGAGGAGGTCAATACCATGGTGGAGCCGACAGTGGGAGGAACAAGCCAGAGCTACTCTACAAAAGAACTACTCGACACACACAACAAGGCCGATCCACGGAGGCGGAACCAGGGTACCCGGCCGAACCAGCGGAGCGGAGAGCTCGACGGACCAGGTCGATATTGCAGGCCTGGAAGCCCAAGGCGGAGCGGCTGGCTCGCGTGCCTGAGGCAGAGCCAAGGATTCGGCTGACCAGGACGACGATGGGGCAAGTGAGGACGACAGGGAAACTGGAGGAAGGGAGGAGCCTGGTAAAGCTAAAGGGGTGGAGGGTCGAGGCGAAGCTGGAGACCCAGAAGTCCATGGTGGAAGCTGAGCGACAACCGACCGAGGTTTGTCTGGATGGACAAGAGAGCCCGGAGGAGTCCTTGGGCAGACGGGCCTCGGTGGAGCCAAAAGGGATGCAGAGCCGGCGCGGAGCTGGCGGGCTGACAGGCCGAGGTGGAGACATGGGTCTGGAGAGCCGAAGTGCAGTAGGGGACTCCGCGCAATCCTGAGCTGGTGAAAGGGAAGACTCTTCAGGGCCTAACGGGGGACCGGGAGCCCATCCTGGGCATGACCGGGGACCGGGAGCCCATCCTGGGCATGACGGGGGAGATATCAGAGGAAGATCTATGGATGGGACCGGAGGCTCTTGACGTATTTGTTGGTCGGTGTCAGAAGAGTCGTCTACACGATCCCCAAACACTCTTAAAATGGCTAATGAAACTTTGTAATGAAG
This sequence comes from Cyprinus carpio, assembly GCF_018340385.1. Lineage (NCBI taxonomy): Eukaryota > Metazoa > Chordata > Actinopteri > Cypriniformes > Cyprinidae > Cyprinus > Cyprinus carpio. Next base: position 8,370,505 of record NC_056580.1, read on the forward strand.
AGGTGATCGCAGTCTCTTGAAACCATAGCATTTCAGCCCATCTTAACATGGCCCCGGATAACTGCAGGATGATAAATGAAATCTTGGATCTTTCCGTAGGATATTGGTGAGTGTGTTGTTTGAGAGCGAGTGAACATTGTAGCAGAAATCTATTGCAATCCTCCACCCGGCCAGAGAAGGGCGCTGGTCGAGAGACAGGGTTCATGACATACACCAGCATGGGAGCGGGGTTTGCGGAAGCACTGTGTTCACGTTGTGCCAGATTCATACACATTTTCTATTTGCAAATCACTCTGTCAGGATATAAATGAGAGACAGAGGTAAGTGAATCCAATCACAGTGTTTATTTGCAAATCACAAATGCAAGGTGAGTTCTTAGTGACTTCTGGTGCAGGTTCGGTGCAGATACTCAGTGCAGGGCTGAATGCAGGTGAGCACGTCTTGAATACATATGTTAATGCCAAGCCTTCACAGATGATTAGCACTTGTCTCTCTTTCCTTCAGGTGTGGGTACAACCAAGCAAGCTCGGAGAAACACACTGGGAGTTCAGAGGAACTTCAGATCACAGGTAGCAGGGAATTAAGCAGGAGTCCTGCAAGCAGGAGGACAATGACACAGAGGTTAGTTTTTCAAAGGTGAGTATACTTTACGTCCTTGAGTCCACAGTGAATCAACAGGTCTGGAGACAACAGCATATGGTTTGTTCCTGTTGGAGGCTTGACATCGAACTGGGGCTGTGGTGAGTGCTTTATAGTGCTCTGTGATGAGGTCGCTGATAGTGAACAGGTGTGGGTTATTAGAGCCTGACTGGTTCCTGACAGATGCAAGGGATTAGAAGTAAAACTGATTTGTGTAATGGAGTATTCTAGATTATTCAAGCATCATCAAGGGATCAAGCAAGCACTCAGGGGATCTTCTCTTATGTTGCTGAAGTTTGGTTGAGAAATTCATAATAAATATTAAAAGCAAGATGATATAGGAAATGTATTGTTTTGATAATTTACACATCACTGACCTTCCACCAAAAAACACATAGAAATACATAATACACTACGGCATGCCGCAATTTATCCTTGTTTTAAGAAATTTATATAAATATGTTGTGCATCACAGAATATCCACCAGAAGGCACATGGAACAACATACTTCTACATCAACATGTATTGGTGCACAGGCCAGACCAAAATTGCTTATAAACACTTTGCAATTATTCATCTTCGACCTATTGTTAAATATGCTTATTGATTATTACAGTACGTTACATTTTAAAAATAGAATTAACATTAACAATGAACAGTGCCTGATTAATTATTAACTGCATGGAATGTTGTGATTGTGAGAAAACATCTACAATAAAACATAAAATAATATTAGACAAATATTTGATATGGTAAGCACGAAACACTGAAAATAATTTGATGCTTTGTAAACAATTTATTGTGCTAGCCCTGCAAATGATTGAATGTTTGTACAAAAGAATCGCGAACCGGATTTATTGTGAACGCTAGCCCTGCATTCGTGAGATCATGTTTACGCTGAGTAAAGCTACACAACTTTTAATTCAAATATTTAACTTTATTAATGTTTCAAATCAAATTTAAAGATGCCTGCTCCTGCACGCAAAAAGAAACAGTACAGTATTGTTGTTCAAATTTAAAGATGCCTGCTCCTGCACGCAAAAAGAAACAGTACAGTACAACAGAGAATAAAGGGTATAAAAAGTTAGTTACAAGTGATACGGTCAGCCATATCAACTGGCTCAAAGTGAGATAGCACTCATCATATCACCAGATGTGAAGCCTAATGATAGCCACAGCTTTAAGAGCTTTGCCTTGCAAGTTCATCTTCTGGTCAGTATGCTGCTGTCACTAGAGGGACCCAGAGGGATGGAGCTTAATTGCTGCTCACATGTGGACCACCTACTTAGCAAGCTGTCAAAGTATCTTCGAGATGGCTTCATCGAGTTCCTTCAACACCAGGGGAAGCTCAACTCCATAAATCTTAATCCCTATAGTCTGCAGGACTTTGCTGGATGGTTACAAGTTAAAGCACAGCAGCAGTCTATTTGATTAGTGCAGTGCTACCAGCATGAGAGATTTTCAGGTGTCAGGAAAGAGAAACTGAGTCTAGTTCTTTATCATGATACATCCCCCGCGGAGACTGCGCTCTCTACCTATCCCAAAGAGCCCAAGCAAAGGAAACCACTCAAGGTACACTGCCTCTTTTGCCAGAGTAAAGAGCTCTACATTACAACTTCAAATCAACAAATCAAAGAGCAGTCGATTGCAGACCTGCAAAAGTGGATTTCTGGTGGGAAGTGGTGCTGGTGATGTGCACGATTACATGTAGCAGAGATGTGTAACCTCAAAAAACCATGCAGTGACTGTGGTGTAATACATCTACAGGTGCTTCACTGTATAACATGTGATGAACCAACAAACACATCAAGTACATCAGAGAGTCGTATTTACCTCACACCTGCTAGTGCAACTTGCAGAGTGCTTCTTAAAGTAGTTCCAGTGCTGCTACACAGCAAGTTCAAGTCAGTGGAGACTTACATTTCAGTTGAAGGGTGAACCTGAAATACTGGCATTATGCACGGTATAATCTGACATCACTCACCTTTCCGGGTCCAAGATTAACTTGGAAATCTCTCTAAAGAGTGAACAAAAAAGGGGTGCTTCCAGATACTTGGGGCCTTCACAGCTACATGTGTGGACTTAGTGGAGCACTCATATCCAATGCAGAAACGTCAGAAATGGTACGCTCAACTCAGAGGGCTGTTACAGTGCTTCCACAATGTGCGTCTAGTTGTACTGATAGGATCAGACCATGTCCATCTTATCACATCAGATAAGCCAGTCCGTCAGGGAACCAAAGGTGGTTCAGTTGCAGTACACACAGCCCTTGGGTGGGCCCTACAAGGGGCAGAGGAGAACACACCAAGACACAGCTCAGTGCAGCAGACTCTTTTCATGCCAACTGCCTGTCCCAATGACTTGATTTACCATAATGTTGAGAAGTTATGGCAACTTGACATCCTGCCTTATCAGAATAAGAAACTGGTGGTTTGATCCAGGGAAGATCAAGAAGCGATTAAACTTCTCGATTGCAGAACACACATGAATAAGGTAGATGATGTTCAGCGTTATGCCACCCCCCTTCTGTGCAAACTTGATGCTCCGAAACTCACAAGCATGATTCAATCCATCATGCCTAGTCTGAGGAGTACAGAAAGGAAACTTCAGAGCGACCCAGAGAAAACTAATGTCTACTCTGGTGAGATTAATAAACTCATTAAGGCAGGCTATGTTACTAAGCTTCAAACCTGAAGAAGTCACCAAGTCAGAGGAGGCCTGGTACATTCCCCACCACCTGGTGTGTCAAAAAGATAAGCCAAGATTGGTCTTCTATTGCTAGTTCAGGTATCAAGGTTTTGACCTCAGACAACCAGTGGGGGTTCTACATTGAATTACACCCTGGACGAGACCCCCTTCAAGAACCCCCTTCTAGGACTCAGTTGTTTAAAAATAAAATGACATGGAATTATATGTATAGGCAAAAACAATAACTTTTGGGGTTTCAGGATTTATTTATTTATTTATTTATTTTTTTTTAACCAAAATTTGTATAAAGATGATCCTCAACTATGTCATGAAAGATATAATGGAATTAATTGATACACCTTTTTACTTTGTGCAATGTGTGGGTAAAATCCCTATCCATAAATGATATTCTCATAAATGTATCTATACACTGTATCTATTTGCATATTAATGATAGCAACATTTAATGAAAAAAAAAAGACCAGTAACATATTGAAAGAAGGCTTTGTTTCATGAGTTCAATTTGGCCATGTAATTATTTGAATTACTGTTTATTACTTTTTAAAAGCAAATGCTTATATAATAGTAAATCAAATCTGTCAAACTTAATTACACCAAATTACTGTTTGCACTATTTTTTAAAAGTGATGCCAAAATTTAATCCAATTCAGACGGTCAAGTGTGAATAATACGTAAATTTATTAAAAAGAATATAGAGAACAGAAACCACAAATCATAACTTGGAAATAAAGTTCTGAATAATAATAACAACCTTCAATATAGAAAAAAAAATCCAATGTTAGTACATTTTTAATAACAATCCATTTATGATGATTGAACCCAACTAGTATTATCAAAACATTAGTAAAATTGTAAGTAAAACAACAGTTTTGTTTTAAATCAAAAATACCAAAGTATTAGTAATTAAAATATTAAAAGTATCAAAATATAAGTGTCAAAGTATCTGAATTTCAAGGTATCTGAATTTGAATAAAAACCTGTAAGAGTTCTAAGTCTGAGTCTAAGAGTTGTCGAGTGAAGCCAAAGAAGAGAAGTGAGCTGAAAAGATAGAGAGACCAGAGTCTCAGAAGTTCAAACCCTATTCTATTTTGCAGAGTCTATCTTATATACTGTTGTTCTAGACATAAGTCGTCATCTGGCTATCACTAATAACCTGACCCTTTAAAAATAGTCTAGTCAATGTCTCGATTTTGGACTTCTTCCTCTTTTAGATTCAAAGTATCATACTGATAATTCTCAGAAATATTCATACAAAAGAACAAGACATGCAGTTCAACTTCATATGCAAAACAGACTCAGCTGACTACGCAGTTAGAAATACAATATAAAGATGAAACCTATTAATATATATGAGACAGATCATTACCATGAAATAAAAATTTTTTAACTTTTGAATGAAAACTATCATTATGAATAGAACACATTCTGAGTACGTGACTTCTCAGAATTCTCAAAAGCACTTGGGTTAATTTAAATTACTGTTTATTACTTTTTAAAAGCAAATGCTTATATAATAGTAAATCATAGACTAAAAAAAAAAAGCAAATGCTTATATAATAGTAAAGCATAGCTGTTAACCTGGGGGACACCAAATCATTTTATTTGTTAGTAGCAGATAAAGTGACAAATTCTTCATAGCTTGGTGGACTAACCAAACCCATCAGTTTTATTTGCACTTAAAGTCATCTGGGGACCCTCATGGTTTTACATGATTGCAAAAGATAAAGAGAAATAGAACGATGTGAGAGTGAATGAGAAAACAAATTATATGAGTATGTTGCTTCAACTCCAAGCATGTTCTTGTGATTAGTTTTATAAAACTAAGAATTTTTTTTGGTTTTGATATATGAAGGTCACCTTACAGTAAAACTGTCTTTGAAACTTGTGCCTTGATTATTTTGTTTGACTGTAAATTAATTCTACTTTTCAAAGGACGTTTATGTGCATATTCTGTTGTTTTACACCCTTTTGTTTTACCCTTGAAATTATGCTTTAAATTACCATCACTGTAATTTCCATTATACTGAATACTACTGTACAGTATATTAAACACAATAGTTCAATTGAGATGTGATGGAAATGTCAGTGTCATGATGTTTCAAAAAATTATAATAACATAATGTATTTACACTGTTGGGCATTTTTGGTCCAGCAGGAACAAAAGTGTCTATGGTTTAAGAAATAACCATAATTAGAGGATGTGAAGGATGGAAGTCAAAAACAGAGATAATGAAAGGAAAAGAGATGCAGCCTTACTTTTACTTTTACGTATTATGCCAGAACAAGCCATTGAGTTTAAAAAACACCTGTGACAATTTTAAAAAGTCACAGCCAGTAATAACTAAGCAAATTTTCTACCCTTAACAAACAATGACATGACTCATGTCAGACACTTAAATGACAAAGGGAACTGCAATATGTAATTTGAAGTTTTCTGAATACCATTGTTCACAAAGCCTGTAGGAAAGGATGAAGTAATCTTCAGTTATAAATAGATTTAAAGTTAATGTGCTCACCCATTCTGAAATTAGTTTTTGAAGAGTGCTTGAAGAGTGTCCAACTCTTTGAGCTAAAAGTTATCAGTAATCTAGCAGCTGTTTGTCTTTGAGACGAAAGGTTTTTAAATGTGTTGCATAAATAATGGGTCGCCGTGATTTTACCAAGTAAAACATGTTCCTGGATCAACATCTTTTGATGATCCTGGATCAACACTATTGTCCAGAAATATAGATTTAACCCTATCCCTACCCTTAAACCTAACCTTACCCATACTCACACTCACCATATATAATGATATCACATACCCCTATAGTCAAGTTCAATGAATCCAAGCTAATCTCTCAACATATATAGACGTATAACCTATATACTGCTTTGTGAGATAGGTAGCATAGAGGAGATAGCTTTGTGAGATAGGTCCTCTAATAGAGGAAGCTCCTTAATTAGAGCAGCTTCATTGAGATGAAGACTATGAATGCAGCTGTTGGGTGCAGTAGGCAGAGTCTGGTTCCTCACTGATTCCAGCCAGTATTGGCTGTATTGAGCTTATCAAGCTTGTTACTGCAGCTAGATTTATTCCAGCCAGTATTGGCTGTATTGAGCTTATCAGGATGTGCTACCTCTCTATTAGAGCAGCTTCATTGATATGAAGACTACGAATGCAGCTGTTGCGTGCAGTAGGCAGAGTCTGGTTCCTCACTAAAGCTAAGCAGGCCATAGCCTGGTTGTCACACTGGTGGGAGACCATTTGTAAAAATGTAGCTTGCTGCTGCAGCTACTTTTAGTCCGGCCAGCAAGGGGTGATCATTCACTGGCTTGAATGGGTGCAAAAGTCCTAGCATAATGACGTGGACTTTAAACTGTGATAAGGAGCATCCTTCAGATGAGGCATTAAACTGGCCTCCTGACATTCTGTTGTCATGAATTCCACACCTCAATTACGAATTTGACTTATGGAAGCTGGTAGCACATTCTGATGGTTTGTAGGCCATTGTGAACAGCTAGCTTGCTGCTGCAGCTACTTTTAGTCCAGCCAGCAGGGGGTGGTCATTCCCTGACTTGTATGGGTACTAAACTCTTAAAATAAAAAATAAAAATCTGACTTTAGAATATAAAAATAAGCAACCTTTTCATAAAGCATTAGACCGGTGTTCTGTCGATTTGTCCTACGCTGTCAGATTTTCCTACCTCCCATTAAAACAGTGGGTAGTAATTCGACAACGAAAAATGCTGTCGATAAAATTATGGTTTATTTACATCTACACATACCCTAACCCTAAACCTACCCTTAGAGTAATGCAAATAGAGTAATTATGTGTTATATTTGCAGTTGAATCTAGAAGCGATACATTTACATGAAACCAACAAATAAACAATAAATATATTTTTTCTACCTATTAGATTGTGTTTTATTAAAGTCTATACCTACCCCAACCCTAAACCTACCCTTACAGTGATGCAGATACATTAAATACTTTTGTTTAGCATGAGAAAAAGGATGCAATATTACACTGGTAGGAAAATCTACGGGTAGGATAAAATGTCAGAACACCGGCACCTTTAAAAATGAGCGTCGTTCACATGACACATTAAACTGGCCTCCTGACATTCTGTTGTCATTAATTTCCCACCTTAAATATCTGATGACTCAATAAAAGCAATTCACCTTTATTCCTTTATTATTTATTATTCACGTCATTGTTTCATAGACAATGACGACATGCATAAAACAAAATATCATCAGCAAAAATTTAACTGACCTGAATGGCTTTACTGTAGAGCAATTACATGCAATGAAATATAAGTGTCACAGTCATTTTATGGTTGATGTGGTGAATAGCATTCAAAATATTGTTTTTGAAGATGTTGAAAACGATAATTTTGAGAATATGGTTGAGATCTCGAATATGAGCCAGATACTGAATAAGTACGCTCTGATTAAGAGTGATGGTAAAAACATCTGCTCAAATTGAACCCTTCCAAGTTTAAAAAGGTAACGGAATATACATTATTTTATTCCTTTGTAATTGTTATTAAAATATCAGGAAAGATTTATGGTATTGCAGCAGTTAGAGATCCATCAGTCTTCCGGGCGGTATAACTTAGACCCGGTATGTAATGATTGGTGCAACATTCATGCATTTAAAGGGATACTCCATCCCAAAATAAAAAAAATTGTCATTATTCACTTACCCCCATGTCCTTCCAAACCCATAATAGCTTTGTTCGTCTTCGGAACACAATTTAAGATATTTTGGATACAAACAGGGAGGCTTGAGACTGTCCCATAGACTGCCAAATAAATAACAGTGTCAAGGTCCAGGAAAGTATGAAAAGCATTGTCAGAATAGTCCATCTGCCATCAGTGATTCAACCGTAACGTTATGAAGTGACAAGAATACTTTTTGTACTACAACTACATGTATTACAGTAGCTGCTTAAACTGTTCCTGTGTGTTTAATGTGTTTATTTACCCATCATTACCTGCATGAAATTAACATCTGCACTTGTGTATTTCTTAAAAATTGTTGCTTCAATTAATGTTTTGCAAGATAGAAGCTTATAATTCCAAGTGGAAAATTACTTTTTAGAATTAGAAGGTTCTATATGCATTTGACCTGTTCCAAAAAAACATTTACAAATTCGAGAAGATTTTAATATTGTACATTTAGAATACATTTAGGTCTCTGTGATTTTCATGTATGAAAGATACTTGTTCCCCGTATCACTTTTGCCATATGGAATGCAAAATCTTTGAAGCTCAATATCTCAAAATCACTCAGAATGCAGATAGAACCTTATAATATCAAGGCAGTGATATGTCTAATTCTACTAGGCAAGCTGAGTCTTCCCTTTTAGTCTCTTGTCTCCATTTTTGACATGCTAAATTCCAGAATTAATATGTGGATTTAGAGGAGGGAAAGTAATTTTAATCTAGATGGATGTGGTAATACCACAAATTTTTGGTAATACAGAATGTGAATGATATCATATGAATCCGCCATCATTTTGCCAGATCATAAAATACTGATGAATAAGAGTGTTGAAATTAAAAAAAAAAAAAAAAAAAAAAAAAATCGCTCATGTGTGAACAGGAATTAATGTTTTTCTTTTTCTTTTATTTTTTTTATGCATTTCACTGACATGTATCTAAAGTGACTCCCAAAGAGTCAGAAACTGAAGCATGGACAAGTGTTTTGGTTAAATTTGGTGTTCCCCAAGGATCAATTTCAGGTCCTTTTGGTACTTTGGTCAGCTACTAAGAACACTTGGTCTTAATTTTCATTTTTACACAGATGACACCCAGATTTACATTCATTCAAAACCTGGTAATAATCTGTCTGCTGCCTTGCAGAATGTATTTCTGATTAAAAAGTAATAATAAATAAATGAAAAATTGATTTCTCTAAATTTTCCTTGTCTCAACAGTGACAAGAAAGGTTATGCTCATTGATTCACCCCACCAATTACATAAATCTGGTAAATGTTATTCATAATCATAAACGTGGATGGCTGTACTCTGGAGTTTCAAATAAAATGTAAAAAATACTCATGTCCAGAATAATGTTTATTTTATTATTATTATTTTTTTAATATTATTATCTCAGAATATTAATATTTTATGTATCGATATTAATAATAATATGTTTTATTCTGTAGCCAAAAAAGGGTCATGTTGTCAAGAGGTATGAGATATATGTAAAGTAAAATATTTAAAAAGCTTCAATAACTTTATATTTGTCATTAACGTTATACAGTCCCTCCAAGATTTTACAGGACTTTTTTTCTGATTTTTGCAGCCTAAAATGACTGATTTTGCTGCGGCTTTTCTCAAAATTTGCGGTGATATTTGCAGCATTTCTTATTGTTTTCCAGTGAAAATATTCCACAGACAACATTCTTCTAACATTGTTTTGACTTTTCTGACTTCGACAACCATTGCAGGGCTCCAGACTAATGTTTGAGGACACCAGCCCCAGTGCCATTAAGTTCTACAAAAGGTGGCACCAGCACCTGACAGTAAAGCACTCACCCTAATTGCAGATAGAGATGTCTATTTAATGTCTGCATTTACATATGCAAGATGTATTTTTTAGAGTGTTTGCTCATCTGCAATACGTCTCTAAGATGTTTCCTGTCAGATGTTAAATAGACATATATTAGAATGCATGTAAAACTGCTTCTGAGACGTTTATCAAATTACACATCAGGTGTTTCCCAGATCTTTAACAGACATCTTACAGATGTACTTGTGCTAGTATACATTTATAGTATACATTGTATCTATTTCATACATTTCCTGGCAATTAAACCCACAACTTTGGGCATAACTAGTGCCATGCTCCACTGTTTGAGCTCTGTATTCACACTGTGAGTGAATGAATCTGTATGTTTTTAACAGTTTGGAAATGTTTGCAAATTATGATCCTCTGACATGAGATGTCTGCTGTCAAAGAGTTTGAGCCAGTCACAAAAGTTCTGAAGGAGCTGATGCAATGATTTAGTGGATTATTACATTAGTTGACAGATTACTGGAATGGTTACTGATTCTATTGCTGTTTTTTTTCTGAGGGTGACAATGGTTTAATCTTATGTGTGAATGGTACTGTAGCATAAAAGGCCTATAGATAAAAGATGGAAAGCCATTACATGTGTGAATAACAGATGTGGTATATTAACCACAAAAGCTAATCTGGCAAAAGCTCATTTACTGCAATTTAACAGGTTTCATGTGTGGAAATGGGTGATTGTGTTAACACGTCTTAGGGGGCGAAAAGATCTGAAAATGATCAGATATTCTTTTCATTTAAATACTTTAATAATGCCTTTTTCAAACTGGTCTCAAGAGCAAAATTTGACTCTACATGCATTTCATAAAGGAGCAGATGAATAGAAAGAGACAGGGAGAGTCAAGCACTGTAATTGCACCATTATTATGGCAACAACAAAATAGCATGATTTTCCCTGTCTGATAACAGCCATAATTCATACTGAACAGAACAGGTCCCGACTGAATTTAAAATCAGACACTTTATCATATTAACTGATTGCTTTACCAAACAAGATCTGGCCAGAGATGAGGACCTCCTCACCTTTTCTCCAGGTCCAAATGAACAGAACGAATGAGACAGAGTGTGGAGAAGTGACATCATGAAAGGTCACCTGTCAGCTTGGGCTGTGTGGATGAAAGGGGTCCCCCACATAATGAGAATCACTGCTGCTTCAACAACACCCACCCCAATCCTCTAAGCGCTAAATGAGAAGAGAGTGGAAATGTCAGATTTGTTCTACCGTGCAAGTTACTCTCAAGTCGAATGCCCCATCGTGAATTTTAACGAGTCATTAATAATTTCACTCATCAAACTGGATGACCACATTAACTCTACAGTACTTAAAGGCTTTAATTTCTTACTAGCAGAGCAAAGATAATGCGCAAACCACACAAGAAAGAAAATGCACACTTTGGCTTTCAAGGGACTTTATTGTCTCAGATTCTCTGTGACAGTCTCTTTTATTTCATGCAGAACTGCCATTCAGTATTCAAAAGAAAGAGAGTGTATACACATATATATATATATATATAATATATATATATTATATATATATATATATATATATATATATATATATATTATTTAGCTAAGCTTTATACTCTGATTTTAATGGAATTTAAATCATTCTGTTTACGATGCTTTCTGGTTTATATAAGCAATGTAGTTCTGATAAAAGATCATAAGAAACATTTCAATTTTGTGGAGTGTGTGTTTGTGAATTTTCAGTCAGATCCAATATCTCATATAAACTGGCAGAGATTCAGAGAGAGATTACATCTGAGAATGTTCAGACTATGATGCTGCCATTGCCATGTAAATGACATGAAAAGGCAGGTCGCCAAGACTGGAATAGAGAACCACTGTTTTAGAGCAGGGATTTCAAACCTTTTTTTTTTTTTCATCGGAACATTTATAGGATTGAATTATTAGCTTTTTATGAACTCCCTGTTCCTTCACGAACCCCCATTTGCCAAACCCAGTTTTAGAGGCAATACCTTTCTGCACCATGCTGCTGATTGTTGTCTACTAGCCCAAAGAAAAATGACACACTGAGTCTTGACACGAAGGTTCAGTTAAAAAAAAAATAAAAAAATTTATTATGAACTAATAAAATTTGCACAGAACTTCCAAAAATGTAAATGTGAAAATAAATTGTGGGAAAGTAATTTACTCTTGAAATTACTTACTGCTGATTCATAACATGACTGTCAGAGGGTCAGTCATATTCACCCATAGGCCCATTTTCATTGTAGAGAAATATTATTGTAATTCACAGGTGTTATTTCACAAGCATTTTCCCACATGATTTCCTTTGTGTGAGGGATAGCTATTTTTCTCTGAGTTCACTTTCTGGTCTGTCACTCCAACAAACACTTTTAATCAGTGAATACTTCATGAAGAGTATTTCCTAACATCTACTTTTATCACCAAAATCAAATAAAGAACATCAGTGTTTACTGCAGTGTCACATATCTTTAATAAATATGCTCATCAACAGCTACTGGTGGAAAAAAATAACATCCTTTAACCCATCCTGTATAATTTTGTGAACATCAGTTTTATTGGAAATGTATTGTTATTAAGCTCTATAGTTATGGAACAAAAGGAATTCATTTTTGATTTTCAGTCCTTCATGGATTTGGTTTACTATACATATCATTTTCTGACAATAATGGTACAAAACATATTATTTCCATTGAATCAGACACTATCAACAATTTCATAATGTAAACCCTGTTATTGAAGATTTGCATACTGTATTAAAAAGTTTGTTTTGCATGAATAAACAGTCATAATCTAGTTAATTAGCTGACTGAGACAAGCACCGCAGAACATCTCAAAGGAATAAGCTGGAGACTTATGTGAACAGTGTGATTTTCAGTAAAATGTACTCATAAAGCTATAAAAATGTTACTGATATCATTCTTATGTGGGCTGTAATAAAGTGTTCATATTAAAATGCTTTTTCATCTGCTATAATTCTTTACAGAAATGTTTAAATTGCCAGTAACATTAAAGACTTCAGAAACTGCAAATAAGAATTGAGACTGAAACTGAAAAAAAAGAAGCCTTATTACAACTAATAACATTAGTGTAAGTGAGCAGAATTTTTTCTAAGGTTTCTGCAATGCATTATGGTATTGGTATGGTATGGTATTGTGAACTCTGTGGTTATATAGTTGGTTATATGACTTGTATCAGTATGTAAATGAAACAACAAAAGAATTGCAACATTAATTTACAAACATATAAGTCTGGTCCTGGACTTAAGCTATTTTATCATATACATGAAAAAATTATATTGTGTGTTAACTGTGGCATTTTTACATTATTTTATTGTTCAGATTGATTTTAGTGAGCTAAAATGTGACACACAAACTGTAAAGGAGAGGCTTAAATGCTCAGTCATCATCAGCTATTTATTTGATTGTAATGTTGGGATTCTTTGAAAGGATGTGCAGAGCTGTAGGTGCTACACACTATCAGAAACAGCACAAGATCTGACTTTTACATATTTTACCCCATTTGTTCTGATATCAGGAATATTAGTACCTTCCTTCTTCCTCTGTATTACCTTTCTGTGACTTGACAGTCCAACCTTTTTTAACAGATTTTTCTTTCTTCACATACTATAGCAGGAAAGTATACGATTTCAGATGCAGCCTTTGTGTTTCAGTGTCTCACATCAGGAAGCTTAATTGTATACAACAAGCCATTTTTATGACTTAGTTTCAGTAAATGCTCTTTTGCACTTTTGAGAAAGTCTTGAAAGTTACAGTGTTTTCCTAATACAATAAAGTATTTTATTTCAAAGGATCAAGGACAATTTTATTCCTTATCATATAACCCCTTTAAAGAAAACATATTAAAAGATGACATCTCATATTTCACGTTCAGCATGTACCAGCTCAAGGGAGATTTACGTCAGCTGTGGAGAAAAAGAATAAAAATCTGAGAGGACTACATATATGGAAGCAGATTAGTCTCAAATGTAATTCACGCAAAAAACACGATTCACACATGCGTAGACAATTTCACATGCATGAAACCTAATTCACGTACACACAAAAAAAATTCACGTGCGTGAAAAAAAATATATATTCACAAAAAGCAATTCACATGCGCAAAATAAAATTATATATTCATAAAATACATTCCACAAATGCAAAACACAATTCGTAGATATACAACTGTGCACAAAAACCTTTGAATATTTAAAATGTACGAGTGTCTGAATGTACAAATCGTCATTTACTACGAATCCACTCGGATTTGTGTGTGTGTGTGTTTTGAGACTTTCCTGGCAGAGCTCTCTTCCCACGTGGGTCTGTCGTACTCTTTAGCCAATCAGATGCGAGCTTACCATTCAACCAATCATATCATAAGCCACTGAGAGTGCATTCAGATTCAGAAGCTCGCAGGCAATCGGGGAGACGTCAAGAGAGAAGCCCATAGAAGCCCTGGCGTTACATTTTAAAATACTATACAAAATAATTAAACAGAATACTTACTCCTGCTCACTCACGCCAAAGAACTCCCCGCTCAAGTTCGCCGTCTCTGCAAGATTAACGATGACAGTTTGCACGCACAGCTACTAGAAGATTTACATCTGTCAGACAGGTTGCTGACGTCATCAAGCTTAGTTTGAGTCTGCGCGTCAGAAACGGAAGTGCTAAAAATCGCTAAAAAAATGGGCTTCACTTGTCTCAAATGAGTTCCAATTGGGTCGCTGTGTCCATTTCTTTTACTGTCTATGGGATTACTGATGTAAAGGCTTAATTTCCGTTTTAATTAATCCATATGGCGCAAAAGGTGCGCAGAATCGTGCTCCTTGAATTCACTCTCAGTGGCTTATGATATGATTGGTTGAATGGTAAGCTCGCATCTGATTGGCTAAAGAGTACGACAGTCCCACGTGGGAAGAGAGCTCTGCCAGGAAAGTCTCAAAAACACACACACACAAATCCGAGTGGATTCGTAGTAAATGACGATTTGTACATTCAGACACTCGTACATTTTAAACATTCAAAGGTTTTTGTGCACAGTTGTATATCTACGAATTGTGTTTTGCATTTGTGAAATGTATTTTTATGAATATATAATTTTATTTTGCGCATGTGAATTGCTTTTTGTGAATATATATTTTTTTTCACGCACATGAATTTTTTTTGTGTGTACATGAATTAGGTTTCATGCATGTGAAATTGTTTACGCATGTATGAATCATGTTTTTTGCGTGAATTATATTTGAGACTAATCTGCTTCTATACACATATGCTTTTATAACCCTTCTCTAAAAACCTGTATAGTCACACTCCCACTCTTAAACTATTTTATTTACTCTTGGGTTTTACCTAGATTGTTCCACAACAAATTTTTAACCTTTAAACGTTTGACTGCGCAATGTGAAAACCTAGATAACATTCACTTTCTGAAGGACTCAAATTTACTGATATGCTATTTTCTTCTATTACCTTGGAGTTTTATATTGGGGGTCAAACTTCTTGAAGTACTTTTAAATCTATATAATAGGTTCTAACAGTGTTTATTTATTATTACTATTTTTTTTTTTTTATGTCAGTAGTGGGGTTAAACGAGTATAGTAAATATACTTGTCTTTTGTCCATAATGGAGGTCTCGAACATGAGATGCAGAAACACTTCACTGTACATCATAATTAATGAAGATACTACCAAATAGTTCTGATAGTTGGGAAATGCTGGCATAGTTGTTAGAAAAGTTGGTGATGTAAGTAGTTGTTTATACCACTGCATGGTAATTGACAGTATTGAATGAATGTGCTGCTTTGTTTAGAAGTGCATTTAAAGGGATTTTTGTTCTGTTATGCAGCTGCTGCATTGGATGTGTTATAAATGATTTCTGTCAAGTTGGCAAGTAACTGAGAGAGATGTGCCAAGTTGTAAACGCCATTGTTTCTTTGTTTTTGGCATAGATTTTTATGACAACTGACATTCTTCGTAGCTTGTGTTACAAATATATCCACTTAGTGTCTTGACTGCAAAACCTTAATCTCAGATATATTCCAACACACTTTGCTCTGTGAAAATGACCAATGAAATCTATGTGTGCTGGGTAAACATGCATTTTCTTTTGAATCCATTTTCTTTTGTAAACTAACAACATTTTCTTGATGTTTGTGGGAAGATTCTACAGTGCATTTCACAATAATGATAAACAATGTTGATACTGATAACCAATAGTTAATATTTTGAAGCTAATAACCAGTATATTATGTGGTAAGTCTAAATCTAGATGTATCAACATTTTGTGATAGGCTATTGATAACAAAAACAAAATGCTTACGCAAAAAAAAAAAAAAAAAAAAACAATAAAGAAAGAGACTTGCTTTCTCATAATCATTAACCAAATGTTGCTCATTCCAGTGGAATAAAAATAAATAATTTAATTAAAAAAATTACTTTCTTGTATAAAACTTGTGCCTTGTAATATACTATTTAGTGTTGTGTTTAAAATATTCAGTGCATTTATATACATGGCATTTCACTTAATTTAAACCAAGTCTCAGAGACATAGAACTATGACTTTTAAGTGTAAATGCAAATGCTTCTGTGCCGCTGATTGGTTTTCCACAAGTTTTAATAGTTTAAGAGGAACCTGCTGTACTCAGTCACATATGCCCACTGTGTTGCAGTAGTTTGTCATAAAACGGTTTCCGTTTTAAACTTGATCTCATTGTTTAATGTAGACAGCAACCTGGTGTAAGCAGAAGCCTCAGGATATTGTCTTGTGGTGACTCGGAATATTACCCAGCCTCATTGCCATCCTGAAGATATCTGATATAGGCCTGGTTTATCTTAAATTTTGGTATGTGTACCAGCTGTAGTTGGTCCAGTGTTCCAGATGGAAATTGAAATACTACAAATCTTTAAAAATATATAGATATTACTTTAAATGACAGTTTTATATATTTACCATGTAATCTGTTCGCGTCAAACCATTAGACCGGGGTTTTCAACCTTTTAGGGCTAATTTTTAAGTTTGTCTAATTTTTATTTTGCTCTTTTTCATTATTATTATTTAGATAAGAAATCCACGGATCCGTTACACGTAAATTTGATATTTTCTTTACTGTTTACATTCACCCAAAACAACCGACTGCGCTTACAAGGATACTTGTCAAGACAACCACTGGCATTCACCTGCTGTCTGCGAAGGCTAAGGCTATCTGTCTGTGCACCTCACATGTGTGCGGACGCAGTGTGCATAGAAATTATGGCGTTATTTCAATGACAAATGTCGAGAGCGTGAATCTCTCCGCTCGCGTGCGGATTTTCTTTGCTCTCACACAAACCGGGGGTGCGCCCTCAGATATACGCTGCTCTCGCCCGGAGAGAGTGTGCGCACTTAAAACATGTCTCTCCTCTCACTCAAACTGTGTCCTGTGCACAGTCAAATCTCTCTGTGCTCATGCGCCATAGATATTAATTATTTTCTCACCTGAATTAAATGTTGTCAAAGGTTATCATTATGCACTTTTAAAAAGTAGTCTCAAAACAGATTTGTGCAGGGCCTTTCCTTTATTTTTTATTTTTTGTTTCATTGTTGTATTTTTGTTTTAACATAAACTGGTTATTGTAGTTACTTTGTTTTACTATATCTCTTTTTTTGTTTGTATTTAGTTTTGTATGCAATTTTTGCCATTTCCATGCCTCGCGCGTCCGGTTTTGTGAGAGAGCAAAGAAAATCTGCTGAGACATTTGCGCTTGCGCATTGTATTAATGTGCTTTCGCGCTACAATAATGCACTCTCGACATTTGTCAGTGAAATAACGCCATAATAAATGTTTTATCACAGTACGTGAGTACCGCATTGAGATGTCTTGGGCTTAAATGATTTAAAATTACTTTAGTGTTTAAACTGACAAGACTTAAAACACGTGGGAATGAAAAACTTTCTTGAGGAAGCAGCACTGGCCTGATCGTTAAGTTTTTGGGGGCTAAGGTGACAGATGGGGGGTTGAAACCCTTCTAAAAAAGGGTTTAGAACCCCCCTGGTATAGCGTGCGTAAAAATATAACCAGTTTACCTGATTCAGTGCGATGGCTGAGTGTGTTTCTGAGATAACAACATGTCAATCCGTGGTTGGATTTCTAACACGGCTAACCGTAAATCATCTTACACTGTCAATAGGCACTAATAATACACCAAACAACTCTCCAACAACTTCGACTACCAGCAGCAGTAATAATACCCCCACCAGATGACTAAAAAATATCTAACCCAACTCATTTTCATAAATCCTCAAGGGAATGTCTGAATTAACTGATGCTCGCGCCCCCCTTGACAGGTGCCAGGTAGACTAATGCGTAGACATTTGCTGGCCATGTGGGATAGGTTATTGCTTTCCACTAATGATTACTAGTCTTTTTAGTGTTCATTTAAAGTAAAACTATTATTATTATTTTTTTAATTAAATTAAATAGATAGATAGATAGATAGATAGATAGATAGATAGATAGATAGATAGATAGATAGATAGATAGATAGATAGATAGATAGATAGATAGATAGATAGGATTAAAAAATAAAATAAAAATACTGAATATGAAATATGTATGTTTAAGCTGAAGTAGTAAAAATTCTGGAAATAAATAAAAGCTGAAACTGAATTAAACATAGCAAAATAAACTAATAACTTTAAAAAAAAATAAGTTAAAATAAAAATATATTTAAAGAAATACACAATTAAAAAAGAATTTAAAATATTGACAAAAACATAATATGAATAATACTAAAACAACGCTGCTCCATCTTCAACAAGTGTTTACCTTGATATTACAGTGCTGTACAATAGGTTTCACTGATTTTTTTTTTTTTTTTTTTTTTTTTACATCATGGTAAATGCTTGTCTTAGACATGTTAGCTGGCCTTTGTTGCAAAATCAGTAATTTACCTAATTTTGGTCTTGTTTGCACAAAGCTAGTCAAAGTGGTTCATTGTGTTGGTGTGTTTTGATCAGGTGTTGTGCAAGAACATCTGTTCTTGATGTACAGTATCAGACACTACTTGGACTGGAGTTTTTTGAGACTGGAATCACAAAAGCCAAGAATGTTCTTGATGGATTATTATTATTGCATCATATTTTGAGCTCTGGTCAAAATCAAGTGCTTTATTTTCCATGACTTTACTAGGGAGAAACACTAACGCTCTCTTCATTAGTCAGATGCTGTCAAGGTGGCAAACGAGGTGGCAGTGCCACATTGGCAGTGCTGTGTTACTTTAACTAGCAACCACAGGGGAAAGCTGGGTGTTTTATTATGATTTGTCCTAGGTTTTTTTGTTTGTTTGTTTGTTTGTTTTTCTTTTCTCCTCTCTCTCTCTCTCTCTCTCTCTCTCTCTCTCTCAATTCAATTCAATTCAATATGTGCTTTATTGGCATGACAATTGTTACAATGTATTGCCAAAGCATAGTGTTTACATTGACTCTATATACATGCATGTATATACATTTAAAAAAATAGAACAAATAACATTTTAAAATTCTTCAAACAATTTATAATCCAATGTGGTGTGGCGTGTGTGGTGTATGTTTGTGTGTTTTATGGTGTGTGTGTGTGTGTGTGTAGGCGCATCACTGATTTGTTGACTCCTCCCTCTTTTTGTGACAGGCATCAATGTATCTTGCTGCTAGTAAGATACAGTCTTGTTTTTCACCTAATAAATACTGAAGTTGTGTTTTTTCTTGTTCAACATTTTGAAGTCAGGGTAAAGTATTTCAAATTTGGGATAAAATTTATTTCTAATTTCTTCATAGTTAGAGCCAGCTGGTGAGGAAGTGTTTGCTCTGTCTCCACTTCCCCATGATTACAGTAAGGGCAGATACGGCTCTCTCTGGGCAGCCAGTGCTGTCGATATCTGCCCGTCTCTATAGTCAGAGTATGACTGCTCAGTCTGTACCCTCGTCATCTGTCTTCTTAATTTACAGTCTTTAACTGTACTCAGATATTCTGCAGTTGTGTAATCTCTATTTAGGGCCAAATAACATTCAAGTTTACTTTGTTTTTTCTGTTGTTTCAGTCCAATAAGTTAGATAATTTTCTTTTTGTGCTTTTATTATTTGGTTGGGCCAAATTGTGTGGATGGATATTTCAGAGTCCTGATGCTGTCTGCTATTAGTCCGTGTTAGTTTGCTTCTGCAGCTTCAGGATCATCTGAATCAGGGGACTTTTTTCAGGGTTCACTTCATGGTTTTTTAAGGGCTTTAAAATGGTAAGAGTTGGGGTCGCTCATTTTTAGGTGTTTCCAAAATTTGATGGCTCGTTTTTCAATGTGCATTAGTAGAGGGTATTGGCCTAATTCTGCCCTGCATGCGTTGTTCGTAGTGTTCCTCTGGACTCTGAGGATACTCTTACAGAACTCAGCATGCAGGGCTTCAATCGGATTTTTGTCCCCATTTTTCAAATTCATGATTCAGGAGAGGACCCCACACTTCACTGCCATATAATGCAATAGGTTTCAATGACTGATTGGAATATTTTGAGCCAGATTCGAATTGGTATTTCAATTTGGATAGATTTTTTGATGGCATAAAAGGCCCTTCTCGCTTTCTCTTTCAGTTCATTTACAGCCAAATTTAGTTTACCAGTTGCGCTCATCTTCAGCCCGAGGTATGTGTAGTTTGTGGCATGTTCTATTTTGGTCATACCAAGGGTGAAGCTGTGTCTCTTTCCCTGAACTCTGGGTCTCTTCTGGAATGTTAGTACTTTAGTTTTGTTGGGATTAATGGTCAGGGCCCAGGTCTGACAGAACGTGTGCAGGACGTCTAGGTTCTGCTGTAGACCCTCTTCTGTTGGAGACAGCAGAACCAGATCATCTGCAAACAGCAAGAGCTTTATGTTGGAGTCATGTAGTGTGAGGCCAGGTGCTGCTGATTGTTCTAGGACTGTCGCTAATTCATTAATGTAGATATTGAAGAGGGTCGGTGATAGTGGACAGCCCTGCCTCACAACCAGCCCTTGACTGAAGAATTCTGTTTGTTTATTTCCACTTTTAATTGCGCACTGATTCTTTGAATACATTGTTTTTATAATATTGTATGTTTTAGCCCCAATACCTGATTCTAGAAGTTTTGACCGCAGACCTTCATGCCAAATTGAATCAAAGGCCTTCTGGAAATCTACAAAGCAAGCAAATATTTTGGATTTGTTTTGGTTAATGTATTTGTCGATCAGGGTGTGTAGGGTGAAGATGTGGTCAGATGTTCTATAATTTGGTAAGAATCCAATCTGACTTTTGCTGAGGACATTGTGCTCGGTGAGGAAGTGTACGAGTCTTGTGTTGATGATATTACAGAACAGCTTCCCCAGATTACTGCTCACACAGATGCCTCTGTAGTTGTTTGGGTCTGATTTGTCTCCACTCTTGAATATGGGCGTTATGAGTCCTTGACTCCAGGCTTCAGGGAAATGACCAACACTCAGAACCAAGTTGAACAGTTTTAGTAGAGCCGATCTTAATTTGCGCTCTGTGTTCTTGAGCATTTCATTGAGGATGCCATCTGGTCCACTTGCTTTTTTGTTTTTTAGGGCCCGGATTTTATCAATCAGTTCGTTTTCTGTAATGGGGTAGTCTAATGGGTTTTGATATTTACCAACTGTATGTTCCATATGAATCATTTTTTCATATTTTTGGGTTTGTTCTGGGTTCATTGTAATTTCACTATAAAGTTGTTCAAAGTGATTTTTCCAGGTGTCTCCATTTTGTATGGCTGCTTGTTCATGATGTTTTTTATGCAAGCAATTCCAGTTGTCCCAGAAATTGTTAGAATTTACGGATTCTTCAAGAGTTTTGAGTTGATTTTGGATGTACTGTTCTCTCTTTTTTCTGAGTGTACTTTTATATTGTTTGAGTTCTTCACAATACTGATGGCGTAAATAAACAATGTTTGGATGTCGGTGTTTTTGATGTGACAATTGTCTTAACTTTTTCCTCATGGTTTTACAGCCTAAATCAAACCATTTTTCATTTTCTTGTGTTGTTTTATGGATTTTCTTAGAGAATGTGAGGTTAGATAAATTGGCCAAATATGTAAATATATAATTTATGTTCTCCACAGCCAGATTGACACCATCTTGATTATGAGGATAAATTCTGCCTAGAAAATTGTCTATAAGTAGACACACTTTTGGATGGCTAATTGCTGCCAAATATTTTTCTGTGCTGTTTTGTTCCCATCTGTAATTCCTCTCTAATGTTGTACAGCTTACTGGGCTGTGAATGTATGCCCGTATTTGTTGTCCTCTTTAGGTAAACAGTAACTTGACTGTGGTCTGATAGGGGTGTTAGTGGTTTGACTGTGAATGCTCTGAAAGAGAATGGATCTAAATCTGAGATCATGTAATCTACTGTTGAGCAACCATGAAATGAACTGTAGGAGTACCTTCCAAGAGAGTCTCCTCTCACCCTGCCATTGACCAGGTACAGACCGAGGTTTCGACAGAGCTCCATCAGAAGCTTCCCGTTTTTATTCACTTGGTCATCAGTGTTATTTCTTGGGAAGTTTACAATATTTTGTGGGAAGCTCTGTCCAAAAAATATGGTTATTCCCATTATCTGTGGTGTAGTCTGGAAGAGATCCTGTCCTGGCATTTAGATCTCCACAGATCAACACGCTTCCTTGTGCCTGGAAGTGGTTTATTTGACTGTGGAGACATTCAGAGATGTCCTCATTATAGTATGGAGATTCAGAGGGAGGAATATAGAAAACATCTTTAGTGGTTTGGGTAAGGTGCTTGTTGATTTTGAGCTGGATATGTGATTCTTCTTTTTTTAATTTGTTTGGATGTATTGTATTTGTAAATTTCTTGTTTGTGCCAGATTATGATGCCCCCTAAATCTCTTCCACATGTGATTTTTTATCATGTTTTTATAGAGGATAAAAATATTTCACAGTATCCTGGAGGACAAAGAGTGACTTCATCAGTTTTGCGCCATGTTTCCTGTAATATTATTATGTCCATGTCTGAAATGTTTTTTTCTAAAATCTGAGGTTTTAGTTTTGTAACCAAAACTGGATGAATTAATACCTTGTATATTCCACATTGTAATAGTTAATGATCTCATTTTGTCAACAAATGTGAAAAAAAAAATTCAATTCAACAATCTTAATATTGCTCTAGAGTGATACAAACCCAAGTCCAACACAGTATCAAGGATCAAAGAGTATGTGGTGTACATGTGAATTTTTTTTTTTTGTTTTTTTTTTTTTACAGTACATATATTGTGTGTATGTCTGTTACTCACTAACACTCTTCCAGCCGTGTGTATATAAGTCTGAGCAGGTCCTTAATCTCTAGCAGGTTGGTGTGGTTTGGCTCTTTTAGGGCTGCAGCATAGCTCCTCTGCTCCTGCTGTTCGGGCCGGTGTGGGTGTGGACCGGGCTGCTGCTCTGCTGAGATGATGTCGTTCCTCGCTGGAGCTGCTCTGGGTCTTTTGTGGTTGTGTTGATGTTGGTCCCAGGAGAGAGGGCCCTGTGGTGCAAGGTACTGTTGGGGTCTCAGCTGCTGTGGTGTAGGCTGATGGTAGTAGAGAGCAGGTTGTGAAGGTTGAGGTCCAGGTACAGGTCCAGGTCCAGGACGAGGCTGAGGACGAGGTACAGGTCCAGGGCGGTGGGGTGGGGTCATAGTGGTAGGGTTTGTACAGTACTGCTTAGCCGAGCCTGGAGAGATGATGTTCTGTGGTGCTGCTGGGGGAAAGCGTCTCACTGGCTGAAGGGCAGTGGTTGCTCTGGCTCTCTTTGGGGGGCTGCCAGGGGTTCGGCCCAGGGCCGCGTCTTTAAGAGTTTTGGCAAACACACAAACACTGTCTTTACGGAGGTGGACATGGTCGTAGAGGTGGCCGAGGTCCAGTGTAGGATGATGTGCCAGGTGAACATTTGGCATTCCAGCACATCTACGTGAGATGTCTGCATTTACTCTTTGTATGGTGCGTGGATGGAAGTCTGATCTGGGCAGGATGGTGGAGATAACTACTCTTGAGGTAGGGAAGGTTTGTGTTGCTTTCATGGCCACCCGTGTCACTGAATCTGCCACTCGCTCTTGTTGTGCCCGCAGGTCATTCGTGCCCACATGGATGATGATGTGGCTGGGTTCACCCAGGTTCTCCTTGTTCAGTTGTTGTAGGGCAATATCTGTTTTTGGGCACCAGAGTTTTAATGTTTTGTGGCCAGGAAAGAGCTGTTTCTCATTGATGAATTTGCCATTTGAATCAATTAAAATGATGACTTCTGCTTTCTGAGGGTGACTTCCTTGCTCTTGGGGGCCCTCGGGGGCCTCTGCCTGTGGTGCTGTTGGAGTGCTGGACTCCGGTGTTGGAGTGTGGGCTGCTGCTGTCTGGGTGCTGGGAGAGCTGGGCCACTGCTTACAGATCCAGCTGAGGCTCTCTGTCTGTTCTCTCAGGCTTTGTATGTCTCCTTCTCTGAGCAGCAGCTCCTGCCTGACTGTTTCCAGTTCTTTATTCAGGGCATTTCTGTCTTGCTGTAGTTTGCATACTTCTCTTTTGAGCTCCTCAACACTAGTTTCAAAGTCTTGTGTGAGGTGATTGAGTTTATTTTCCAGGTGTTGTAGGCGTTCACTGGATACTGCATGGGAGAGTGTTAGTTCCCGGAGCTCCACCAGCTCTACCTCTTGTAGGGAGAGGCTGTTTCTGATCTGACTGACAGACTGCTCCAGCTGAGGGTTGTGTTCATCAGGCTTCAGCTCCATCTCCTCGAGCCTCTCCCTTGAGCTCTGGGGGTCACAGTCTCCTGCAGCGTCACTGTTTGCTCCTTGTGCTTGTTTCTCATCCTCTGCCAGAGCTTTTAGGATGGTGAAGTTTGCCTGGACAGAGCTGAGACATGCTTCAGTCCCCTGGAACATTATGGTTCCATTATGGAAAATATTTACAGTTAGAAATGCCCTGTTAGTGTCATTTTCTTCATAAATTTGGATTTTGTCTGCCGTTACAGATGCCTAGTTTTCTATAACTTTTGTAGTGTTTACAGATGGACCGTGTGCCAAAGATTGCAGTCTGTTGTGTAGAGGAGCAGATTAGTGATGATGGCTCTGTCCCCTTTTAGAGAAACGTCTGCCATCAGGGTCTCTGGGTTGTTCTTCAGCAGACTGTATTTATAGGTTTTCTTTCTTTTGCGCTCCTGATAGTCTGTGGGGAAAGTGATGCAGTGGGGGAGGGGCTCTCCTGCAATGGCTTCCATTGTTGTTGTTTTTTGTTTTTTCTGTAACTGTCACTTTTTAACTGTCACTCTCAGACTGCTGCTAGTTATCTATACTTTACTATATTTCAATGTAACTAACATAACTTTAGTCCTCCCTCACTGATTTGTAATAGTCCTTTTAAAATGCAGTAGATGGAGATTCAGTCTTGCCTGTTATTTGGATGTGAACTGATCTTCTGTATCCAGTATCTTCTGCTTTATCCAGTTTTCCTTCTGATTGCTCTGCTTCAGTGCCCTTTAGCTGTCTTGTTGAAGAAGTAGCAAAAAAAATTCACAGCTATCACGGTCACCTTAATATTCCTCTCACTTTTTCTTCGGTTTGATATATGTTTTGTTAGGCCGGCTTCACTCTAGAGATAAAAGATTGTAAAAAATTTAGGAGCTCAAGTGGATCATGACTTTCCAGTTCATGGAACTCTCTCTCTCTCTCTCTCTCTCTCTCTCTCTCTCTCTCTCTCTCTCTCTCTCTCTCTCTCTCTCTCTCTCTCTCTCTCTCTCTCTGAAAATTCTGAAAATAAAGTTGTGAATTCTGTTGAAATACATATTTTTGCAGGCAACATATAAATCACAAAATATTGGTGATATTATTGCAGATATTTTAGTAGTGGTAGATGTTTTTGGAGGCTCTTTACAACAGGACTTTTTGGATATCTACAGCTTTTGAAGTTAAAGCTAAGGATAGTTGCTACTGAAAGGTGTTCTTGTGAATTCATTTGCAGATTAGTGTTTTACTGCGATTCCAGAATGAAAAAGAAGTAGGTCTACATGTCAGCATACTTAAAGGGGTCATATGATGTTGCTAAAAAGAACTTTATTTTGTGTATTTGGTGTAATTAAATGTGTTTATGTGGTTTAAGGTTTAAAAAAACACATTATTTTCCGCGTACTGTATATTAATGTTTCTCCTCTATGCCCTGCCTTTCTGAAATGCATCGATTTTTACAAAGCTCATCGTTCTGAAAAGCGAGGTGTGCTCTGATTGGCCAGCTATCCAGTGCTTTGTGATTGGCCGAAAGTCTCAAACGTGTGACGAAAATGTTACGCCCCTTATCATACTGTGATCCGTGTCCCGGTCAGAACACCAGCGCGACAAAACAAAAACAATAAAACCCATTACAAATGAGCCATTTCATACAACAATTACTTACAAAAATACATATAAGAATGAAATAATAAAACATCTTTAATAATAAAATAAACAAAAAACTTTAATAATAAAATAAACACAAAATAGCACGAAAGCCCCTTCGCGGACGACTGCCGCGCACAAACAGGACCAAAACACAAAATAAAATCCAGGCCTGGTCCTCTCTCGTCTTACAAATTCGTCGCTCCTCCCTTTATCCTTCCGGAGCTCCTCCATGGGACTCGAGACCAGTGAGTGGCGCAGGTGTCGTGCATTCTCACTCCACCGGCCTCGCTCCATTCCCACGGCTCTCGGCCCCACCCCTCTAGTCACATACCCCCATCGCCACTCACAGGTCGGGGGGTACTCCCGAGACTTCGCTCTACTCCCCACCTCTCCCCTCCAGGGGAGCCAATCAGCCGAACTGTTCTGGAGCAGTGTTGTAAATACAACTTAACCACTGATTTTTAGTTGTGTTCTCTTTTGGAGTCTTTGCAACTGTACAGCTCTTCTTTATGCACCAAGAGCTTGTAACACTCCAAAGAGATAGGAAAACTTGAAATCGCATCATATGACCCCTTTAAAAAAAAAATATATATATATATATAAAACTGAATGTAATGTTTTCATGCATTTATTGCATGCTAATAACAATTATATGAAAATGTATTGTAGTCTAAATTTATAGTAAATGTAGTTATCTAAACTTTTAGATGAAATGTGTTTAAAGTCTACTGCTGAATGTAATGACAAGCATTTATTTTAATTTGTCCTTGTTACAGTGTAATTATACATTTAAGTACTGTGTAATATTAATGAACTACATGTACTTACTATATGGTTAGGGTTAGGATTAGGGTTTGGCTTAGGGTTACTTGCTTGTAATTATTCCTAATTAATTGTTATTAAAATAGTTAGGGTTAGGGTACAGTTGCAATTTAGTACATTTAAAATATCTTTACTTTTAATGTAATTTTGAATAACACACTACAGTATACACTAAATTATTAAG